>NW_020955309.1:1397296-1417214 GCF_003031625.1 Empidonax traillii
AGGGAAGGGAAGGGAAGGGAAGGGAAGGGAAGGGAAGGGAAGGGAAGGGAAGGGAAGGGTTTCTATTACTTTATCTGGACTGATGATATATGGTTTACTGATAGAAGAAAACACTGTTTGATTTCTATTCATCATGGAGAGGAGATCAGTTTGGTAATCTGGCTTATGAAGATAAGAGTTTTAGAGTCTGCAAGAGGCTGATAAGAAACATGGTATAGGAAAGAAAAAATGGATAGGGGCAGGGAGGGGTGGGTTTGTTTTTTTTTTTTTTTCCAGTGCATTCCCTGGACTTGCCTTGCTAAGAGTAGTAAACATCCTGCTTTATTGCCTTAGTGCCTGCCCTAATTCTCTCCTTTCAGCCCTTGCTGGGAGAAGAATGCTCCCAGAGGACACAAGACACAAATCCACAGACACAGGTTTTAAAAGCTGCTAGTGGCTTTATATGCTTGTGTATTCAGGAACATGCAATTAAATGACTTGAAGGTGCCTGTTTTTTAAAATATCTTCAGGCTGCTTCCACACTACCGGTTCTTCCAGCTGAATGCCTGACCAGTCACCCCCATCTTTCTGATGTATCTTAAAAGCATGCATGGGCAAAGATTACAAGAAAAACACCCCAAAATGCAGTCATGGCAACCCTAAAATGTTTTAAATTGAGCCCTCGAGATCAAGAGTCTTACTGATAGCCCCAACCTTAGACTTTTCCAGTACTTCAGAGAGTCAGAAATAAAGGAAATGTAAATGTCAGGGTAAGTCAAGCTTTGAGGCAGTATTTATGACAAACTCCTAGCTAACTTGAACCTATAGTTTTCAAGAAGTATTGTCTTTGGTTTGATTTATCTTAACAGCATCACAGCAGAGGCTTGCTGGAAGTATTTAACTGATGAAGTTGAGATAAATAGCAAAGAAATGTTGTGAGTTTTTTATTATTATTTTAGCAGCATTTTAATTTCTTTGACTTCAGGAATAAGCAGCTTACAGCTATAATGTTGAGGGAAATAGAAAACATATTTGATAATCAGAAACATATAATCAGTGTATAATCTGTGTTGTTTCAGCAGTCTATACTCCTGGGAAATGTTTAAAATTAATAGGATCCACTGTATCAGGGTTTTCAGAATTACCTAACTGGAAGTTCAACTTATTTGTAAGATGTAACAGAAACAAGGGGGTGTCATTCTGTTTTCTGCAGTTGATATATACAGAAGTAATACAGAAGAAGTCTTTCCCCCTACAACAAGTGTAGTGTCCATCCAGTATGTTGCACATCCTACATGCCTTCACTGACAATTTGTCTTGTTTTCATTTTTTTCATTTATTTTTCCTTGGCCTGAAAGAAGAGTAATTTTGAATTTCAAAGTCGAAATTTGTGGTTTTCTGTTTGCACGTGACCTTAAGTGAACTTCAGGGTGGATTTCAAGGACATGATAAGGGTGACATAAACCAGTAAGGGAGAGAGAGAGAGAGAGAGAGAGAGAGAGAGAGAGAGAGAGAGAGAGAGGTAGAAAGACAGACATATATATGTGTATGCGTGTGTGTGTGTGCGCGTGCGCATGTTTTCTAATCTGTCCAGCTATTCAGTTCAAAATTGACAGGTAAAATTATGCTGCTGAAGTTACCTGCCATGACTTTCTCCTGTCACTTCTAAAGCTGAGAGCTGGAAAGCACCCATTTGTATTCCATGTGTCTGTGCAGAAATGTGGCTTTTGAGACTGAGCTGTCCTGTGCCAAACACAGTGGCTGGGCATGTTCATCAGGCAGCAGCTGGCCACTCTTTTGTGCCTGGAAATTCAGGAAAAAATGTCAGCAGCATAGCTCAGGAGGAAGCGCCAGAGTGGGCAGCTCCCTTCAGCATTGAGTTATTTCAGTTCTCTTTCAAGTGGTGGGAATGTTTCCCACCCAAGCAGGCTGTGCCAGCGCCAAGTGCTCCTGGCAATCCAACCTGGCCAAGCTCACTCGCTCTGCCAGGAACTCTCAACTGACAACTGACTTGTTGCCATTCAGTCCCACCGAGGTCAATGCAGAGCCTCTTAGCCAGATTCTTCCTTCTGAAACACCTTTTAACTTTCAGGCAGTATCAAATCTCAGGCCACACTCAGATGGCCTGAGCCTCCGTGGTTAACTAAGTCTAATGGCCTCCACTCAAACTGCTTTTAGGCATTACCGTTTCCTCTTGAGGGTTCAGGTCTTTCCAGTAAATCTAAGCTTTTTAAAGCTGGAATTTAGTACTGTGAAGTCTTGAGCTGAGGGAATCTATAGGTTACGTCTTGGTTGGTTGTACGTCTATGAAACAGAGCACAGTAATTCTGCTGGGATCTGAAGGCACGGTTAATACTGGATGCTGTTACTCTTTCTCAGCCCTAGGACTGAGCACTGCTGTCTACCAGGGTTTGCCAAATACAGTCACTAAGAGAAAATCAGTGCTAAACAGTGTCTACGTTCAACAACAACAACAGGGTGGGAAGCAGAACGCCTCCCTGGAGACTTGGTGACTGTAGGCTGTCATCCTTTAGCTTCTCATGAAGGTTTTAAGCTACCTAAGACTCTGTCTTTCAAGATGTAGTGTAGGTAATTTCAAAGAAAGTGAGGGACCTTGCCCAGCCCTGAGATAGTGTGTCCCCAGCCATCTGCAACGGGACAGAGAGGAGGGTGCATGCAAAACCTCTCCTGCCCTGTGCTTGTGGATATCTCTGCATTGCTTGACAGCAAAAAAGTCACAGACTTTGCCTGAGACCTAGTGCAGTCCACAATGAGATCCACAGGAGTCTCACTTTCTTCCTGCCCTGCATCCTGAAACACTTCTGTGCTGTTTTGTGACATTGATACTCAAGCAGGGCAGACGGACCCATGGAAACTTTGGCTGCTCTTTGCCTCTCCTTCTAGCTCTCAATGCCTGAGGCATCTCTTCTCCAAAAGAGTCTTATCATGGAGTCCTCTGGTTTGGTCTGTTAGGTTTGCAATCCATGGTTGTGAAACAAACTGCGGAGGGACAGGATATATGTTTGTTTTGCACACCTGGGAAGGGGGTGGAGTGAAAATACAATGGGATGAGACTCTGTTCCTTATAGAGAAGAGCTGGACCAACTCAGAGTGCAATGAAAATGCTACCCATGGCTTAAGACAGAACAATAATGAATATAGTCAACCACCACTGACAGGCACAGGGCAATCAATCTCTACCTTCTGTGACCCAAGTACTTTTCTGAGCTGCTTCCTCCCACCTTCTCTGCTTTGATTCTCTCAGCACCTGCTGTATTAAAAATACAATTGCACCCTTGAAAAATGACGGATTTAGACTCTGTCACTCTATCGATGACCTTTAGATATAAGACTGGCTCCCAAGTGACCTTTGCCCCATAGGTCAGTAGTTAAGTCGCCCATTCTCTCCACCTCCTTTCATCATGCAGCCTTCAAAGAACAAAAGTCAGATCTGCCTTGCTCACACTACTTCAGCCATGGTCACTGCATATCATTCCCCAGCAGCAAAGAAATGTGTGGGAATTGGTTAAATACTGGGAGATTAATTACTAAACAGTTCAAAAATCATATGCCTCTGAAACACAAGGATTTTAGTGTCCTACAACATCCTGTTCTGCCACTTAATTTGGCATATCCTGTGAGTCTCCCTCCGTGATGCTCATTGTACCCTCCTCCTCCCTGATTTAGAGTAGGTACAACAAACAAGGCTGCTGAGCACATGCCTCACCACAAAATCTTCCTCAGCACGGGCAACACTCCAGAAACAAGGCACCATGCCGACCTAGAATCATATTGTGCCTTGTCCAGTACTATGTGAACACAGTGTGTTCACATCAGCAGGAATCTGAATCCACTGAATTTCAGGCCAAAGCCTTGTCTGCAGACCTGCCCTTCCTCTAGCCACAGGCTGGCCATCACTAGGATTCATGCACAAGACTACAGCATCCTTGCAAGATACAGATGCAACCTATTCCTTTCTTTACCCAGCCCAAATATCCAAATTTAGTTACATTCCATAGTCACAAAGAGGATACTGAGGAAGTGGACATGATGGACAGTACCCTGCACTCTTTGTTGCTGGTGATGCATGGGTTACTTTTAGGGGCAGTGTACAGTGACAGTGCACCTCTCCTGCTATCAGTTCTCTTAGGCTTTAGGGTAGCTGAAGAGTGGCAAAACTTGTCTCTTAGTGCCCAGCCTCTGGAAAAAGTAATCCTTCTAATTTTAACTGAAATGTGAAGCTGTATTCTGTCACTGATCCCATTAGAAATTCCAAGTACAGGAATTTCTCACTAAGATTTCTGCATCACAAACTTGTGGGAGGATGTCTCACACACTCCTCTGCAGAATTACCATGGGTTGGAGGAGACCATGACTCTTTTTACTTTGCATCACTCCTTTTGTTACCAGGAGATATCAAAGATGCTTCTAGAAAATATCACTTTACCTGGCATTTCTTACAATATTGACAGCTATATCCTCACCAAAAAAAGAAAAAAAAAGGTAAAAGAATGCTATTCATACAACTCTATTTAGCACTGTTAGTCACGAGAGAACAGCGGGATCCTTAAGCCTAGGGACATTTTTGCCATTTATACTAAGGCTTTGCCACTGCAGAAACCTGTATGAGATATTTTTCAGTCATCTCCAAATGACTTGGTACATCTCCACGGCACAGATTCCATTATCTCACAGCACTGTGTTAACATGGCTGTGCCATGCCCACTTCCAGAGGAGGCATTGCCCCATGATCTCCAGCACACAAACTTATTTGGCATTACCTGCTGTAAGCAGAGGGTCCTCTCTAAGGTGGCATTGCCTTGCTTAGTATCAATAGATACCAGACATCACATATAAATACATTTTAAACCTCACATTTGCTGATTTCATGACTTTTATACATAATCCCTTGAGAAGATACCTTTCTGAGGCATATTTTGCACAGAAATCCCTCTCTTGGTGTATCACAGAAGATTGTCAGGAATGTGAGACATTCAACCAGTCATGAAACTGACCCTGTGTGCCAGTGATTTCCCATCTCTTCCTCACAACTTTTGCATCTGCCATCTTAGTGTTCCCCTTCCTCTCCCAGACTCATATTCAGTTGGTCATTAGGTTGTTCCCACCAGATGTTATCCAGAAAGAACAGCTTTACATCCTAAACTGCCCTCAAATTTGAATTAATTTTTATATCTGAACCTGGACTCCTGTTTGAATCTGTAGGTTGTGCCTGTCTGAACAACTCAGATAAGAACTGATTCAGAGTCCAAATGAATTCTTTAGAGTGGCTTATGCTTTTCAAAATGGAGTTGATTATAATATTTTCAATTGTGAATATTTGGAGGAGATAAATAACAGTGTTGCACAATGAAATTTTAGTTATCTGTCTTTTTCAAAATCTTCCTAGCATGTAGGATGAAATGTAATTCAACCAAAAAGGGTAAGAAATAGTAATAAACAAAAAATTCCTTGTCATTCTTTGTTGTCTGATAATGTTGTTCCTACCGCCAAGACTCATGCATAAGAGACAGTAGAAAAATCCTCTACTGGAAATTATGTTTTAATGCTTTTGGAGTCTTCTACCAAGTGGCATGGAAATGTAAAACAAAAGTTTAGAGAAATTTAGAAAAGACAAAGATACGTTTCTTAAATAATTTATTTGGAATATATTAGAAGTTAAATAACAACATATAGCACAAAACATTATCAGTTACTCCGTATGCATTCATGATCATACAGATAAGAAATCCCCAAAACACAAAGAAGAAACTTGACCAAAAAAAAAAGTCTTTGGTAGATAGATTAGTGAGATACTTGCTGAGTGTGAGAGCAGGGAGCTTCTAAATGCAAAGGAGATCAAAGAAAACGCAGATAGGAACCAAAGCAATAACAAGAAGGGAAGGGTTTTTTTAGCACAGAAAATACAACAAGCGTGTTACAAAATTGCCAGGTTTTCTTTCCCTTCCCCTGGATGACAGCTTTTCACAAGATGTTTTGCCTTGTCTTGGTGACTGTGTGTTTCCTGGGACAGCAAGTGACTGATAGACCAAAGAGCACCACCACACCTCGCCAATAAGTGTCCTGATTTACTTGGACTAATCTGTTCTGTTGTAACTCCAGTGAGCCAGCAGAAAGCTGGGAGGAGGACTTGGCTCATTACCTCTGAGGTGCTGCTGTGCACAGAAGGCTGTGGCTCCATTTAGTCCCATTACAGTGGGCAGAGGCAATGAGAAACAAGCCATATGAAGGACTCTCAGTGCCTTTTCACTCAGCTGCCCTCCAGTGCAGTTCTGACAGCTCACCAGCACAGGGATAAGCAAACTGACTATTAGCAGTGTTCAAAACCAAAATGAAATCAAAGGAACCCTTTCAGGTTTTTGTTTTTTTCAGTTTCTTTTTTGTCAAACTCTGTCCATTGGCATGCCTGTGCCTTCCAACACCAGTCCTGGACGGGGTGAGCTGTGTCCTTGGTCTTTGTCAATGCTCAGGACAGCCCAATATACCCATAGCAGGAGCCAGCCCTGGCTTCTTTGGTGCACCTGGTGCTTGGTGAGGCTTTGAAAGGCAGCTCAGCTTCAGGTGCCAAATCCCCTCATGCAGAAGGGCTGTACATGTTACATGCATAAACCCTATCTCTGCTTTCTGAAGGCACCTCATTGTCTCATGAACAAACAGAAACAGCTCAGGAATGTGCCTCGGCCTAAGGAAGCTACATTTATTCACCAGTCCTGAACAATTGTCCCTTCTAAGCCTTGACACATACCTTGGTCCACATGGAAATCCAAAGGACTTGTCAGTGGGATCTGACTAGGAAGGTGTTCTACTTCAAGCCAGCGTCATTTTTTCTGCTGCTCTGGGCTGCTTTGTATCTCATGAGCAGCCCAGGCCTTTTATGGCACACACTCAACCAGGAAATTAAATTGGTTTTTTTGGGCAATAACATAAAACCACCTTCATGAAACCTCTTTCAACCTGCTTATCATCCAAACACCAATGAGCATGATGACTGGTGTTTCTCCCTATAGGGAAATGACTTGCTGTATGAAATGAAGACATTTACACCAATATCTTTGTCCTTGCTCCATCAGCCCATTTGGGATAGCATCCAGGTGGGAGAACCTCAGCTACAGCAGGGGAAACCAAGGAGTTTAAAGGCAGTCAGCTGGATATGCAAAGACATTTAGCCACCAACCTCTTTTTGATGGGCTTTTAAGGCATCTGGAGCATAGCTGACCATCATCTTTCACATGCACACTGGCACTGCTACAAAGGAGGTTTACTCTGCCTATTGAACCCACTCAAACTCATCTACAACTATGTCTTCTTTAAGTTTAAACTGGCACTTTGCTTTAGCCTAACATTTAATTTTATTTACCACATTTTGCTCTGACACTAGAGATCCCTCCAGTGTGATGTAGCCAGGTTCAAGGACTAGGACTTGCATTCTCAAAAAAAAAAGAATCAAGCTGGAAATAAGATTCACAAGCTCAAGAGTGAGTGCAGTTATCCCCTGGAACAACTGGTGGAGGACTGTGTCAAATATCACATACCTCAAAATCTTTCACTACCAAGGCCAGATGTCTGTCTTAGACAAATTTTGTGGTGCAGTCATCATTCTTCATCTCAGTAGTGTTTCCTTGAATTAGCATGGGAGAATAATCTCTTTCCCTGTCAGAAACACTGAATAAGTTTCTATGGCCTGATTTATGGAGGAGATCTGGGTAGAAGGCTCCTCTGGCTTGGACTCTGCTATGACAGCACTAAGTCCTTCCAAGTTCCCAGAGACTGCAAGTTCTCCCTCTGGACCTCCAAGTTCGTGGATGACCAAGGATTTCCTTTCTTATTAAATAAAAATTCATACCAAATAAAATAGTAATAAATATGAATAAATATTCACAATACATAGAGGAGCAAAAGGAGAGGGACTATCAAGACTAAAACCAAGACTGCACATCTCATTGCTTGCTAGGGAGATGATGTTTCTGACCAACACTCTACTATATTGGTGCCAGGACACGAGACACCACAGTTTTCAATCAGTGGCAGCTCCTCCACGCTTTGCAAGTGTGGAGCTTGCTGGAAGAACCCCAGGATGCTGCTCCGAGCTGCCACTGCCGTCTGCTGCAGGCCTGGCTCCCCCAGGACCTTGACAAGGAAGTTGATGTATCTCATGGCTAAACGGAGGGTCTCATTCTTGCTCAGTTTTTTGTCTGGTGGGTGGGTGGGAATGAGTTTCCTCAGCTTGGCAAAGGCGCTGTTCACATTTTGCTGCCTCCACCTCTCCTTGGTGTTGGTGAAGATCTTCCTTGTCATGCTTAAGGTGCTGAAAAGCAAAGGAGATGGTCAGTGAACTCCAGATAGCCCTGGCTTTCACACAGGCTGCTATGCTCTGTGGGGGGCTCTGTAGCCTCTGGGCCAGTGGCAACCCCGCAGTGGTGGTTCTAGGATCTAGTTTTTGCCTTCTGTGGCTGATGCCTTTGTCCTGCATGTCTTGCACAGATTTGCCCTAATGACGGAAGTTATGTCCCCATTTACAGCCATGATTATAAGCATTGCAGCTGCAACCAGATGCCAGATTTCAGTAAAAACTTCCTAAAGGAGTTAAAGGAATTTAGTTTCCTCATACAACCATTTGGTGCTGCTAGAAGCCCAGATTCTCCAGGCTCGAGAGCTTTCCTGAAACAGAATTCCCAACAACCAATCCATTTGTCATCCCACCAAACTGCACAAGAGCCACACTGACGCTTTTGATGAGGAAAGGCAGGTAGACCCAGTGCAGAACACATCCATGCTTTCCCAGCCTCATTTCACAGTTTCCTGGGGTCTTCTCCCAGCTGGCCGAGGCTTGGTGACTGAAACTAAGCCAGGTGGACCTTCACGGTGGGCCTTCAGTGAGCAGCCAGCCAACATTGCAGGCATGTGTAACTGTGGTTATTTCAAGAGATTTCTTCAGGGAAACAACAGTCTGGTTCCCTGCCCAGCCCACACTGGCTGCTCATGGCTGGTGACAGAGACTCTTCAGGTCTGATTCATTCAGGATTCTGCTTCAGCCCCTGAGAGATGCCAAGACTAAGCCACAAGTGCTGTGAGTGCGTGAGGGAAAGTGTGATTCACAGAAAACATGCTGGCATTCCAGCTAAAATGTCTGCCTAGTGTTACCTGTTCACCCTGCCCCACAGAGCCAAGCAAAGGGAACCCAGTCACCAGAGCAGACCTGGCAACAGAGCAGTACTAAGAAAGGGGTGCACAGGGATTTTAAATGCCATTTACCAGAAAGATGCTCAAAAGATCTTTGGGTTGCTCTAACCCTTCTCTCACCACCACTGGAAAGTGTCTTCCCTTCTCTCCCACAGTCCTGGAGAAGATACACCTCCATTTCTGAAGCAGCTCTCTATGCCAATGGCACACAAGACAGTTGGAGCAGGGAAAAACTATCCACAGCCAAGATACTAAAGGACAAGTGTTTCCACTTACCCTCTTATGCATGTGAAAACACCAGCTTTTTATATTCATTGGCAAACTCTTCCTTATAGCAGTCCCACGGGGAGTGGGGAGCAGAGGGAATAGCACCCTTCACCCCCAGGAAGAGGTAATTTCAGAATGACAGCCCAGCTGTGATCTTGTTTCCATTTGAAGGAGCCTCACACCATGCAAAACACTTAGGGTTCACCAAAATACAGAGCAATAGTCCCAGTGAATAGAGAAAAACACAAATGTGTTAATTGGGATGCCCTATGAGGGAGCCAAGGCAGGGGAGTTCCTGCCCAGCTCCTCCAAGTTGCAGTCCAGCACTGATTACCCACTGCCAAGGAAACACATTTGCAGCACTATCAATCATGTCTCAGCTGTGTTCAGAGATCTCCAGTCAGAGATGCTGCCAGCACAGGCACACCCTTGTACACTGTATATGGCTCACACCATCACAGCCTCACGGGCTCTTGGCCATGGCCTTTATACTGCTGATACATTTCTATTTTGGTAGAAGCCTGAAATTACTGTCATGCCTTTAAGGGACGAGAAAATTGTCTCAGCAAAATGTCCTTGCTTCAGGAGAGGCTCATTTAAAAAACAAACCCTCATATTTCAGGTTGCTGAGAGTTTTTCTTATGTTTTTTTAGACTTACATTAGGACCCACTACTTGATCCAAATGGGGATTGTATCTCTCTCTCTCTCTCTCTCTTTTTTTTTTTTTTTTTTTTTTTTTTTTTTTTTTTTTTTTTTTTTTTTTTTTTTTTTTTTTTTTTTTTTTTTTTTTTTTTTTTTTTTTTTTTTTTTTTTTTTTTTTTTTTTTTTTTTTTTTTTTTTTTTTTTTTTTTTTTTTTTTTTTTTTTTTTTTTTTTTTTTTTTTTAATATTACTGTCCTACTGCATGTATCGTTTTTGGTTTGTGCTGGGGGAATAAATCTGCTTGGTACTTTGCACCTACCTGAAACATGTTGCATGTACCTTCGCGGCAAGAACAATGCCACATCAGCAGTACAGATTTTAAACACTGTCTTCCAGTGCTCCGCTGTAATGCAATGTGTTGGCTGCCCAAGGCAAAACTTTTGCCTTCACAGATTTATTCTTCCGAACAGCTGCTCGGATCCATGTGAAATTCAGAGTGCCACCTGCTTCTCTCTCTTTCGTCTGTTTTGGTGTTTGTGTTGTTGTTTGGTTTTTTCCTTCCTTTTTTTTTTTTTTTTTTTTTTTTTTTTTTTTTTTTTTTTTTTTTTTTTTTTTTTTTTTTTTTTTTTTTTTTTTTTTTTTTTTTTTGTGAGACATATTTTTCTGTGTACAAAGGTAGTTACTTTTTATAACATAGGGAAAGTTATTTGGGCCTCTGGATTGCATTTTGCCAGGCCTTTTGGTCTCTGCAATGTAATTCTAGTATGTAGGTCAGCGTTTGCTGGATACCTGATTACATCTCAGTTATAAATACCAACAGAACAGAACATCTACTCTTCTTTCTCCTGCTGCACACAGTCCCCAGCACAGCTCTCCAGGAAAGCAGGTTAACATCTAGCCCTGGTGCTGTGAGCATGCCATCTTGTCCTGTTGGTGGTATTATCGGTGGAAAAATAAACGCAGCCTACTCCTTCATGCCATGGTGTCTTTGTCTCTCTTCTCTTGCCCCTGGAAAGGACAATACTACGTTTGTGGTCACAAGCCTTGTCAGCAAACAGATGCCTTTGTGAGACCAGCTCCCACTTTGCACTTCAGAAACGTGTGGTTTTGTTTCTGACATTTATTCAAGATCAGCAAACAACAGCTCCTTCCCTGTCCCAGAGCTCCTAATAGCTCTATGGGGAGCTTTGTTTCAGGTGGAATCCACCTCCATACATCTCTCCTCCTTAAATTCCTCTCCTTTCTACCTTCACTGGTGTGGGCTTCCTGTTATTGTGCTTGGAGTTTCAGCTAAACACAGGAGAAAAATTATCCTGCAGTAACTGTAATGTTTAAGCACATTCTTTTCTCTATTGGTCACCTACACATCCTTTGAGTTCTCTGTAACCACAGCACCTTCCATTTAAAATGCAACCAGTTTACTGACAAGGGATCTGATTTTCATTTCTTTTGTCTCATTCTGTTCCTTCCTTCTCTCCAACCCTCCCCACTAAACTTGTCTGTCGATGTGATATTACTTGAAGCTTCAGGTCTTTGCTAATTTTGCACATCCGAGCATCTTTAGCTTTCTCTGACGCACTGTATAAAACACCACCTAATGGCTGTATGCAGCTTACATCCCTGTCATAGATTTTCTTGTTTCAAAGGAAAAAAAAAACCTGCTTTGAATTTTTTCCCTTTACCACTGGGAAAGAAAGGTGTTGAGGGAGGGAGGGGGGAGGAGGCGGCCAGAGCGAGCCACACACACAAAAGGACTAGTTAAATAGCCGCACATTCCAGGCTAATGACTTTGGGAAGAGCGGAGTGAGAGAGAGAAGGGAGGGGTGGCATCTTGTATCTAGGAGATGCTTGATTTTGAGGGAGTTATTTTTCCCTTTTTTTTGGCTTTTTGAGAGGAGCTCGGGGTGGGGCTGGATGGGTTAGGCTGGGCTCTTCCCCTCCGGGAACGCTGGGGACGTGTGCGTGTGGTGAGGAAGGCTCGGAGTTCATCTCCTCGCCCGGGTGGCTGGTTTCTTCTGCTCCCCTCCTCCCCCAACGAGGGAGGTCACGTTTCGCATCTGAGTCCTCACACTCTGTTCTGCCGCACTGCTTGGACTTCGCCTCGAATTCGCCGAAAAAGCTAGCGCGGAGGAGCCTTTGGAGAGAAGGGCCGCCCTTCCCCTCCTCTTTTTTTCCCGTGACGGCAGCAGCCGGCACCCTCTGACGAGGCACAGAATCCAAAGGCACAGCAAGCCTTTCCCAGCGTAAGCCCACAGGAGAAGCCCCCCCTCGCCTTTCCCCCCTTCCCGCTCCCCGAACCCCCTCGGCCCCTCCCGCCGCCTGGGCCGCCAGCGCCCCGCGGCGCCCCCTGCCGGCCCGGGGAGCGCCCGCAGACCCCGCCCCTCCGGAGCCCCACGGCGCCCCCTGCCGGCCCTGAGGGGGCACCGCAGCCGGAGGGGCGGGATTGTGCCCGGCGGGAAGGAGGTTGGTTGGTTACGGGACTGTGGCTTTGGGGGGGGGGTTGTTGTGTTATCTAGATAGATAGATATAGATATATAGATATATAGATTAGATATAGATATAGATATAGATATAGATATAGATATAGATATAGATATAGATATAGATATAGATATAGATATAGATATAGATATAGATATAGACATATCCGTTCTTTAGTAAAGAGCTGATATTTTTCTTTTCCACGCTGGAGCCTCTTGATTTCGAAGTTCTAATTGTTCAGAGGGAGGAGCTTGGGTTTGTTTCCCATGTTCCGCCCTCCTGGCTAAACATTTCTGTCTCCTTTAACTGAGACAATCTCACTGGTCCATTTTAATTCTGTACAGAAATCACCTGTTTGTACACATCATGGACAGATTTATTGCATTAACCTGCAGGCTTGGATTCTGTACTTTCTTCTCACCTTCTCTAACCACAGAGTAACAGCCCCACATTTAGCTGACAACTAAAAACACAGGAAGGCAGCATCTCAAGTTCGAGAGGATTAATCCTGTTTTCAGGAATGTAAATCTGGAAGTTTCCACCGTTTCCACCGGAGGAATTACTTTGAAGGGCAAAATTTTGCACTTTACATTTGAAGGCAGGATTTAACTCAGATCAAGAGGGGACATCCAGAAGTAGTAGGTAAATGCAGTTTCATGAGCTGAGATCCACGTCTGCAGCATGTAAAGAGAATTGTGCAAAGGAACAACTCCAGCCCAGCAGAGAATCTGCTTCACCAACCAGAAAGAGAAAAAACAAAGGGAAAACAAGCCACCACCCACCAAACAGATAAATGAAGCTCTTTCCACCCACTGCCTACCCCTTTGAAAAATACAAAAACGGGTTGTGGGCGGAATGCTGGCTGTGGAATGCAGCCTCGAGTGTCGCCAGACAAAAGACTAAACCACAGAAAGATGAAGATCTCTCCTGAAGCAGCCTTTGTACGCAAAAGCCTTTCAGGCAATTCAGGCAGCAGCAGAGGAGCTCAGGCACAAAGCTCATCTCTGCTAGATATTCCCCAGCAAACAGCCCCCGAGCCAGCGGTTAATGTCTGAGGGCTGGCAGGGGACTCGCCAGGAGCCTAGCACTCAGTCATAATTAGCAGGATGCTATTAACTAAAGATCTTGGACAAGAAAGTTCCTCCCTCAAGTTATACCTTTGACCTCGGTGAAGTTAAATCCGTGTTGAAACTGGCCACTGGAGACCTGCTTCTGCAAATCTTAATCAGACAGCAGATGCCAGCTGCCAGCAAGGATTGGAGTGCTTATAGTAAACCTGCAGTGCCACACCATTACTCTACAGGGGAAACCCAGTGCCTGCTAAAATTGGTTATTTAACACATTGCATTGGATTTTGTAAAGTCCCCTCAGCCCTTAAGTAAATGACAACAGAGGAGCAGATGGTGCCTGTTCCCAGTATCAGGCAGGTGCTGGTGAGCCTGATCTGCCTCAGGGAGCAAAGATTCCCCACCTATCACCCCTTGCTGCTGTGCTTTGTTCACTTTGCATCAGTGTGATGTGGATAAGAGGAGAAAGAGGGAGCTCACTGTTTCCCTCTTCAGTTTCATGAAAGCCTCGGAGCATGGAACTCAAATTTATGCAGAGGGCAAGACTAAGCATGTATGTCACAAAGCAGAACACTGCCTATCCCTAATATGTGATTTTATTTCTCTAGGAGGTATAAGCTCATTCTTTGCAGCTTAACCATGGTCTGTTTGCTGGGTGGTCACTTGGACTGCAAGGACTTTCTCTGGGTTTGGAGGAGAAGGAAGAGGAGAGGGGACAATGCACCCCAGCTTGATGGATTGCAAGAGCAGCAACACACCTCTAGGTACAGGCTCCCCCTTCCCAGCTTTCCTCAGCTCACTGTCTCCATTGCTGCCTTCCCGTATCTCAGCACTGTACCCTCCCCGACGTGCCTCCCAACTGAAATCCCACAGGTGCACTGATGGACAAGGACACAGAGAGATCACAGTGCTGAGAGCGAACACTGGGCTGGCAGTCAGAACATTGAACTTCTGTCCACGTTTCTGTGGTTCCCTTGCTTCAGGCAAATTCTTTTTTTTTTTTTTTTTCCCCTCCCCCTGCACCTCCTTGTCCTTCCTGCTTACAATTAGTTTTCCTGCTTATAAATAGTTTGCCTCATCTGCAAGATTTGTGCAAGGCATTTTGGAGCGTGTATGAACATTTGTGTGTTAGAGCAGACACCAGTACACAGTGGCCCAGCTTTGCTTGCACTGGCAGGTGTTGTGTTTGTGTAATGAAGGAGAAGAGCCTCTCCCAGCTTTCCTGGGGCAATTCCTAATACTAGTAGAAACTGTATTTTATTTCAAATAAGATGCGGGAAGAGGAGCTACTGCAAGAGTGAAAAAGGGCCCCTTTCGCTGCCTCATGCCTCTGTTGGGAGTGTTACCTGACAATCGTGCCATGGTGCAAAGTGCATCAGAGTAGAAAAATCTCTGTAAAAACCAGTCCATGCTGACACAGTGATTTACCTTTTTTAGAGTCTGTAAATCTGTGCTTCTGGGAGCCCTCCTGTCTAAGGGCAGCATTTACAGAAAGTCTCACAACCACACTGTGCTCTCACTGAGCCTTTAGAAAAAGAAAATCACTGCAGTCTTCAAAAGTAGGTGTGTGAAGGTCTCAGGATTAAGTCAGCCCTCATGTTTGGGGTTACTGTGCTGCATGTGATACCATGGTCTTTTGCCTGACCCGGTGCTGCCCCCGGGGTTGTTCAGCTTTGTAATCCAGCTGCCCTCCTGGAGGGTGCAGGTCTTCAGCAGAGGAGAAGAGCTCGCTGATTTCTGAGAAATCAGCTTAAGTCTGCAGACTTCACAGCCTGCACACTGTGGCATCCTGTACTCTAAGCCTGCCTTGGGAAAGGAAGATCTGTAGAGCAATGAGCTGCACCCAGCAGGCATTTGGGAGAGCACGATATGTGGCCAAGAACTTAGCAATAGTGATGAAGATATAACTCAAGAAAAGGTTTACTCTGCAGATAGAAGTGGGGATTTTTTGTTGTTGGGGGGTTTTTTGTGTGGTTTCCTTTTGGTCAGTGTTCTGTATGTCCTTTGCAAAAAGAAAGGTAAATTATACCACAGCTCTGCACAAAACAAAGAACCCACTCTTGGGCTGCAGCAGCTTTTGCTGAGTGGAAGTCTAGTGCATTGGCTTGGGCATGACAGCTTGATAAGCTGAGAAAGGAGCACTCTGCCAGGAGTGCCTTTATTTTAGCCTTTATTTGCTAAACTTGCACTTGTGTTATTTTCTGTTCAAGAAAATCTGAGAGTCTTGGAAAAGTGCTGATGTTCCCTTCCCCAGTAAGGCCCTACTGTGTCAAGGTCTGAACGGCACTTCCAGTGGGTTTCCTTTAAAAAGTCTGTGCCAAAATTAACCACCCAAATACTACACACAGATACTCTCCCTGTGTGTCAGGGTAAAGACAGAGAATAAAAACAGTTCAGTTCTCTTCCAGGAGTTCTTTAGGACTCTTTTTTTTCTAGACCAGATATTTCCACACAGATATTTCTCCCACCTCGCTGCATCATCACTCATCCCTGCAAACCTCTCTCTGCACCTGCCACTACGAGGCAGTAAGGCAGCTGTGAATGGCAGGAGCACATCCATTTACCTTCCCTGCATATGTAGGGAAGTCCAGGTCCTCATTCCTGGAAGGAGGAACTAAGGAAGGAGGGGAGACCAGATGCTGCATGTTTTACAGCTCGGCAAAGACCAGTTTGCAGCAGCTCATGCTAGTAAAGGAATTGTCAGGAGCAGAGAGGGGAAAATCCAGGGACATTTGAATCGGGGAGAAGGTAGATCTTTTATTACAAAGCAGGATTTCCTTTTGCATTTTAGCCAGGCTGGTGGCAAGTCTTTCTGTGACTTCAGCCAAAGCAGTACTGAAGGTCTGAGAGCATCAGCACTGTGCAGTGCCCTGTCTTCCCTCCAAAGCTGAAACTAGACTTCTGACCACCTCAGCATCACCCAAATGTCTGCTGTGCTTAAGACTAGAGGTCACCATAATCACAGAGAAATGCAGCAACCATGGGAACATGTAGCTTCCAAAAGTGAGATATAAACCCCTGCAAGACAAGGACCACAATCCTTTTTTCCCCTAAACGTCATGCCAGTAACCTCTGTGGGGCTACACCTGATAGAAACAGCAGCAAAAAGATCGTTCCTTTAGTCTCAACCACCTGCATTCAGTCCCCAAGCTTCCTACCTGGTATGATGGCTCTGTGAGAATTTTTTTCTTGAATCACCTGCTCATTTCACAACTACTTAAATGATTTATGTAAACAGACAGTAAAAAGAAGCTGTATTTATTTTGAGAGGGTTGGGGTTTTTTTGGTTGGTTGAGTTTGAGGTTTTTTGTTTATTTGTTTGGTGTTTTTTTTGTTTGGTTAGTGGATAAATGAAATTAAATACTGTCCTGTAGTGTTACAAGTAAACCAAGAAGGATAGAGACAGCTACTTCAGGAAAAGAAAGAAAAAAAAAAAAAGGGTATTTTACTGTTATTAACTTTGTCAGGCAAATACAGTTTCATGCAGAAGGCTACCCCTGGAAATATAAACATGTTTTAAATTGGCAGTTTCAAAAGTCTTTTTACAAATCTGAGAGTTACTATTATTTAGCAGTAGAAGTGAAATTAACAAAATTGCTAACCTTTTCCTCCTAAATGAACTGTTGATCAAGGGAAAATTCAAATGTCTGTGTATCTTACAGACATATCAGCTGTAACACAGATGACCAGTAAAATATGGGGATATTTTTAAATATGAGAGGATTGGAAATTTGACACTGTTTCTTTACACCTTTACCTGTTGACACTGTCAGTGAATTTCCACAGTCTAGTGAGTGTGTAGCATAAGAACAATTAATACATTATTATCTGTACTTTTGCAAGGAATTTGTTTTAAATAGCAAACACCATTGGAGAATTCTGTGAAATTTTTGTTCTAAACTCAGGGAGTTTACAATGCTCTGTCTAATTATTTTGCACCAGTGAAATAACTCTGATTTACAGCTCTTTGCAGTGCTATAAATGCATTTGCCTACAGTGTATAATACAGCTACAATGTAAGAAAACGTAGGAATAGTAAGAACAGCAATTTGAAAATCACATTAGTTTCCTGCACATCTAATCATCATGATTTCTTTCAAAAGCAGTAAAAGCAATCAATATTTTCTTCTGGTGAGGTCTGATTCACTGAATCTCTGTTGGTACTGGGAATTTGAAAAGCCCAGGCACAAACTATTTCTCCACTTGATTAAGTTCAGCCACCCGTAAGTGGCTGTTTGTCAGAACAGGTGCCTTACTCTCAAATTTTTTGATGTCAAGAACCAGAGGTGCCAGGACAAGAAATGAAAATCCAATAAATTGCAAAGGACTATTGCAGAAATTCCTTCCTTTAAGGATATTCCCTGCTCTGAGGGGAAACTGGCATTCCTAAGAGAGTTGCAAGGTAAGTCCAAAGAAGGGGAGGCAGTAAAGAGAAGAGGCCACTATCACTTACTTTTCTGGTCTCTCCGACTTGTGCCTCCGGAAACTTGGTCAGTGGGTGAACAGATAGCCAAGTCAGATGCTTCCTATGTTTCTTTGCTGCTTTTCCAGTGCCTGGCCACAGAGCTTGCTCCTGCTTGAGTCAGCGTTGCGCTGGTCCCAGCTGCCTCATTTATAGAGTAGCAGGTCCTTTGTCTGGCGCGTGTCACCACTAGTCCCGCAATCCAGGGAGCTTGTTTTGCATCTCCCAGGAGATTCTCTGTCTTGCCTTTTCTCTTCTCACCACACACCCTCTGCCCCTTTCCAGGGCTGGTGTAGGGCTGAGCTGAGACCATCCTTACCAGCCTTAGTCCCTTAGGCTAGTGACTTTGGCTAGGTCAGGTGAACTTCGCAGGGAAAGGTGGAAGCAGCTTTAGCAATAATCTCATTTTTCTCTTTTTTTCTCTTCTGTTTGGGGGGATTTTTTAAATTTTTACTTATTTAACAAGCTCTGAGCTTGCACATGTTTCCAAAGACAGAGACGCAGTGCTCTTTCAAAAGCCAGCAGTGACTCCCTGCTGAGGAGCAGGCTGGTGTTTGTATTGCATTCCCAAGCAGGAGGTTCCCGCTCTGCTCTGAGGGATGTGAGGTGCAGTTGTGGGGGTGACCACATGCAGGCAAGTCGATCCTGCCCTACCTTCCTTGATGGAAGCTCCCTTTAACTCCGAGTCGTGCACCTTTTGCGGGCAGGAGGACAGCTACAGCTGCTCCTGTCACAGTGCTGCCCCCACCCTGCACTGCCCCTCTGCCTCAGTCTGTGTGACAACAGGAGACTACAGGTGTGAATTCACACATCTGCCAGCCTGCCCTTCCCTTTGGGGCCCAGGCAGTGCACTAAAGGTAGGTTTAATTCATACTTTTACTTCAAAGATGAGTCAGCTCCATTCCCCTGTGGCTAAGAGGCAGGGTTGGTGAAGCACAGGCTTCTTCTTTCACTGCTGCGGTGTCCCCAGAGCTTCTTCTCTGCTCAAGGGCAACAGACAAGCAAGCTGACATCTGACAGGATGGCTCTGCAGAGGGACCTGGATAGACTGGAGAGATGGGCTGACTCCAATGGGATGAAGTTCAACATGGCCAAGTGTCGGGTCCTGCACTTTGGCCACAACAACCCCCTGCAGCGCTACAGGCTGGGCACAGAGTGGCTGGAGAGCAGCCAGGTAGAAAAAGGGATCTGGAGGTGCTGATTGACAGGAGGCTGAACATGAGCCAGCAGTGTGCCCAGGTGGCCAAGAAGGCCAATGGCATCCTGGCCTGGATCAGGAACAGTGTGGCCAGCAGAAGCAGGGAAGTGATCCTTCCCCTGTACTCTGCGTTGGTGAGGCCACACCTTGAGTATTGTGTTCAGCTCTGGGCCCCTCAGTTTAGGAAGGATATTGAGGTGCTGGAGCAGGTCCAGAGAAGAGCAACGAGGCTGGTGAAGGGACTTGAGCACAAGTGCTATGAGGAGAGGCTGAGGGAGCTGGGGTTGTTTAGTCTGGAGAAGAGAAGGCTTAGAGGTGACCTCATCACTCTCTTCAACTACCTGAAGGGAGGTTGTAGCCAGGTGGGGGTTGGTCTCTTCTCCCAGGCAACCAACAGTAAGACAAAGGGACATGGGCTCAAGCTCTGCCAGGGGAGGTTTAGGTTAGATGTTAGGAAGAAATTCTTTACAGAGAGGGTAATCAGGCATTGGAACAGCCTACCCAGAGAGGTGGTGGATTCACCATCCCTGGAGGTTTTTAAGCAGAGATTGGATGTGGCCCTTAGTGCCATGCTATAGTAATTGGAGTTGGATCAGGGGTTGGACTCGATGATCTTGGAGGTCT
>NW_020955309.1:1417594-1468916 GCF_003031625.1 Empidonax traillii
TCAAGCTCTGCCAGGGGAGGTTTAGGTTAGATGTTAGGAAGAAATTCTTTACAGAGAGGGTAATCAGGCATTGGAACAGCCTACCCAGAGAGGTGGTGGATTCACCATCCCTGGAGGTTTTTAAGCAGAGATTGGATGTGGCCCTTAGTGCCATGCTATAGTAATTGGAGTTGGATCAGGGGTTGGACTCGATGATCTTGGAGGTCTTTTCCAACCCAATCTATTCTATGATTCTATGATTCTATGACTGCAAAAACTAAAAACTTCAGACAAACACGATCACTGAAGCCCAGATGTCCAAGACAGAGGCTGGTCCATCCAGCCTCACCCTTCCCCTGGGTAACAACTCCCCTGGCACACATTGCCCAGAGAGGTGGTAGATGCCCCATCTCTGGAAATATTCATGGTCAGGTTGGGTGAGGCACGGAACTACATGGTCTACTTGAAGATGTTCCTGCTAACACCACGGTGGTTGGACTAGATGTCCTTTAGAGGTCCCTTCCCACCCAAACCAGTCTTTGTTTCTATGAAAATAGTCACAAAATTGCCACAAGCACAAGCCAGTGAGGGCATGGCCTTGTTACAAGCATACAGAGCTTTCAGGACCTGGACAATCCCATCTGCACCTCCATCCACTTCTCCATTAGGTGCTGGGAGTTTGCTTTGGGTGGGCATAGAAGTAAACAGGGAGAACAAGAGCAAGAAACCTCCTTACACCCTGGAGCAACAGGATGCTAAAGGGGAAAAAGAGATGGGGAAGGGGAAGCCACAGTTCATCACCCCACTTTCACAGGGCAAGAAAATGTCTACCCAAAGGATAAGGCAATTTAAAACACACTCCACCGCTTCCCTCTGCCAAGTCCCAGGAAAGCTTAGCTCTTACCCAGACCAGCTCACCCCATACAGCAGTGCTCACCTACTGGGTTTTTAAAAGCGCTGAGAGTGTTTCAGTTAACAGGATTGCCCCTATAAATATTAATGAGCCAGCAGTGGAATGATGAGGTTGCTCTCCGGAGAGAATGAGCCTCAGTCCCCACCGGGGCAAGTCATTCCCTGCAGAGCTCGACTGAAGGTTCAGCCCTTTCACACGGTAAATTAACAGTGGCACTACAGCCTGAAAGCTGTGTCAACTGCTTCATTTAGCACAAGTGTTATGTTAACTAAAGGCCCTATTCCAGAGGGGCCTTTGGCCTCACAGAAGTCTAATTTCCATGTAATTTACATCGGAGAGCTAGAGAGTGCCCCTCCTCTCTGTTACTTCTTCCAGCCCATTATGTACCCAAAATTTGCCCTGAGATGCTCCAGCCAGCAGGAAAGGGGGCTTGCAAGTCCAAAACCAGTAGGGAGATGAAGCTTTTGATCCCTAACCACTTGAATACTTCACTGCCTTCGCTTTCAGAACCTGGCCAGACAGAGCACTATAAAATATACAAAGTAAGGAAAGTGCCTTTCCTTGCAGGGAGAGGAGCTGGATGGACTGCTGTTCATTCTCACTTACATATCCATGGGGGAGAGCTGAATCCTGCTCCTGCTGTTGTCAGATATGTGCTCTCTCCAGAGGCAGGCTCGTGGTGAGAAACCTGCCTCCCTGGGGAAACACAAGGTGAAGAAAGGATACCCCATGCCCCTCAGAGAAGCCACCACCACAGTTGTGGTGACACCAGAGTCTCCTCATTTCCCTTTTGCTGAATGAGGGGGTTACTCCTCCTGAACTCCTCCGTGGCAGCCCATTTGAGGCTGTTGCTGTCTTTTAAAACCAACTTTAACGGTGTTTTCCACCCTGTCCGAATGCTCTGAATGGGTCATATGTGTCAGTCTGCTTCACTGTCTCTTTATTAAGCTTGCTATTGAACTGTGATTACTTGGCACTGATGAACCACACCAGTCCCATTCAGCTTCCTCTCCAAACCTGGCAGTGACACAGTAGCAGGGGGAACACATTAGCAGTATATCCCTGCAGTCCTGGGATTACTTTTCCCTAGAACAACATAGTTGCCAGGACATTATAGCTCAGACAGGAACAAGAGCCATGAAAACAGCATTGCACTCTGGGCATGGTTTTCATCACAAAAATTTCTCCTGGGATACATTCTGAGAGTTTCCCTGGAGTCTGGGGGAATTCCTTACGGGCACCACGTCTGGTTTTCAGCGGCCACCCATTACCACTTCATGGAAAGTCAAGGGGGAACACAATACATTTTCTAAGGTGTGACATTAGCAGGTCACTTCAGCCAGCTCACCTGCTTTTGCCTCAGCACCCCAGGCACCAGTAACTGACCTGGATGAAGCAGCACATTGCCTGCAGTGTTTTATGCAACAGCACTTACACGTGTGACTCTGTGAAGTGGAACATGCAAGAGTTTGACACTTTAAAGAAGACAAGAACATGTTGGTGGCTGAAAAGTGTGAAGACCTTCAAAACTGGGTTTCTTCTGTCCATTTCTGAAATTCAGCATGCCAGCATTTAAATTCCAGCCCCCGAAATACATCCTACGGGCCATAAAATTTGTTATTCCTCTTCCTAAAAGGAAGAAAAGCTGCTTCTGGCGTAAGTGTGGTATGCAAGCAGGAGCAAAAGGCTTTATCCTGCTATATCACTTCCAGGCCAACAGAAGCCTCTCCAAGGCAGAGGGATGGTCAGATGGAAACAAAAATGCTTATGTTTCACACTGGGACAGAACTCAAACTGTCTTTTCTCCAGCTAAACGCTTACTACAGATGAGCAGGATATTCACAGAGAATCCTACCTAAATATCATCAGAGATTTCAAAAGATGGGCCTGGATTCAAATAATTTTTTCTGCTTTTTTGAAGTGACCATTTTCAGCCTGATGAAATGATGGGCTGGAAAAGGACAGCAAGAGGCTGCAAACAGCCATGTTATCACTGAGTTCAGAGCCATGCTCTACATGTGGGAACAATAAGAAACAATTATACACATCTGAACTCCTGCCCTCTAAAATCATAATCTAGATTAATAGATTTTGAATATACGGAGCTGGAAGAGGCTGCTTGAGGTTCAGAATAGCAGCTGCATGGAGACTGCTGAAATATTAAACTTTCATCATGTGAAGCTTTTTGTAGCGTTTTGAATCTCTTATTAGTGTTAACACATCAGGGGGTGCTTTAAATTCTGACCACACCCTTTGGCTTAATTCCAGAACCCAAAATTCTCCACTTTAATGTTGAAACTTGCTGATGGCCTTGAAGAAAATGTTTAGCCACAGAATAAAGAGACTGAAAACTTAATGTACCTCTAAAGCTTTCCACCAGAAGCAAGAGGAGAGGCAAGCAGCTCAGTTTCCTCTTGACACATATATACCTAGACATTGAAAGTTTTTTGGAAATCACCTAAAATAGAAAAAAACAAGCCAGGCACATCAGAGAATCAGCAGCTGCCACTCTTAGTAGCACACAACGTGGAGCTCAGGTTGCATGTGGCAGTAAGGCCATCACATAAGCATCACTCAAACCAGAGATTCAAAGAAATGTGGAGTTGAATATAAGAAAACCTTCCTGACCAGACTTTAAGCCCTGAAGGGTCTTTGCCATAGATATGTTTGCACCTTTTACAACAGACTTTCAACTAATAATAAAAAGTAGGGACTGAGAGGTTTAGTTTCCAGTATGACTTCAGGCAAGACCCTCAACCCTGAGCCATGTGTATTTGATGTGCTGGGAATCTCCAGGATTTTTCCCAGACTGGCAAGTCCTCTTTTTTCATGTGTGAGTCTTTGGAACCACATAGTTTCCTCTTTGAGGCGACCTCTTGCAAGGAAGAAGGGAATTTGCTCTGAATCTCCCAAACTTCTTTTACTGAATGGGAATGGTTGAGGTTGAAGTCCTCAAAGGAAAGATCCCCGATTTGGTGCTCCTCTTGCAGGATATGTGGTGCATGTGTGTGCAAAGGGGAACTTCAATAAACGCAGCCTCTCAGGAGCTCGGTATGATAACACAGTCTACCTCATATAGAAAAAAACAGACTTCACTATTCTGACTCGTAAGGGTAGCTTTCTTACTTCGCTTTAAAATTATTCCATCCTATATTTTTGCAGAGTTATGAATGTATGCTTTTATTGCTGACTTGATGGTGGAGAGATGGTACAATTTATTTCAAATTAAATTTTCAGTTTCCTTGTCTTCATTGTTTTCAAGTCCATCTCTGTTTTGCAGATGCTCAGCTGGTGCAAACTGACAAGGTTTCATCACTTACTATAGAACAGTGCTGATTTGCAGCATGAAGGAATCACTCCATCACTCTTTGAATTTGCCAGTGTTCCATCATATGACCATGCTATATCCTTTTGCTTTCCACTGGCTCTGCAATAGCCAACAGCAGCACAGAGAAAGGAGGACAATTTCTGAGGCAAAATTCCTCCAAGTGAGAACTGTGCAATCTGTATATCTGATCACCTGCATTTTCAAAGTAATTTTTCAAGGTCAGGCAGAAGCTCCTAATCATTTGGACCACGAGTATCGTTCCTGCAGAGCTGGTGTCCCAGCCTCCACCACAGCACAGGGAAGCAGCTTCATTAAACACCCATGAAGTCCTTCCATGTTCCCACCCGTGTCTGTCACCTAAGCCAATAAAACCAAGACCTGCCTTGTGACCTGCTGGACCCATCAAACCTGCAGGATCTGAACCCTGAATGTGCAAATTTTAAATAGCCCTTGAGTAGCCCTTCAGAGAGCTTTGCCTACCCTTTGTGAACAAGACATGAGTTTCAGGAATGTGTGTTCAACAGTGGAGAAGAACTGGGGATCAAATTCTCTTCATCATCTGTGAGTACTAAATGCCCAGTGAAAAACCCTCTTTGGGGTGGATGATCTCATTTCCAGTGTGTTGCATCTGCCATGAGAGAGGCAACTTCATCCTCATCACAAATTGCATTCATCCAGGACTATAATACCACAAATGTAGCTCAGCTTGGTTTTCTGGGTCATTTTCAGTGGGAACACAGTGAATTAGTAAGCTCTCAGCTCCTCTGTTTTAGTTTCAACTGACCTCTCTTGCCTTCTTCAGCTTTCTACTCCAGTTGGTAAAAAAAAAAAAGGACCATCTCTCCTCCCTGGATAGAAACGTGACAACCTTAGAGACCAAGTAAGTGCCACAAGCCATGTTCTGAGCACTGGCCCCACTTGAGGAAGATACTGGTGTGAACACTGCTGCTCCTGACTAGTGTTTCAGGAAGGCATAAGCCTGTATCAAACCCAGAGCCAGAAGATGTTGTGATCACTTTGGATGCTCTAAAGCACAAGAGCAGGGTTTGAGCAATACAGTGCTTGCAAGTCCAGGCTTTGCAGAGAGACACAGCTTCAATGGCCATTTTTGGTTATCTGTCCCTTCATTCAGTTCAGTTGTTGTGCTCAGAGACAGAGTCCAGGCTGCTGACAGCATCTCTCAGCCCATGCCTTGTTTGAGGTGCTGGGTTTTGTACTATGAATGAATGAACTCAAAACACATCGTGAATGCAAAGTAACAGGCAGGAAGTCTCTGTGCACCAAGGTCAGAGATGCTCTTTCAGTACACCAAAAGTAACATCCTGGGGCAAAATTCTGGCCTCCAGGAATGCACCAGCACTACCCTCCCCAGCCTGGTATCATGACACTGATTATACACAGGCAGCACCCACTCCTGTCCTTTGGTTTGCTGGTGTTTCCCACTGCTTTGCCAAGACAGAATGCCTGTCTGCATGGAAACAAAGCCCTGCTCCTCATCCCAGCACCCTGTGCCCACCCCTTTTCAGCAGTACTGCCTTTTGCAGTTAAAATGCTTCTTTTTAGAGTGCCTTTTATTTCCAGCTTGGAGAGCAGGGGGACGAGAGATGGGAGAGGGATGCTGAAGTAGTAATTTACATAATCTGATTAACAGAGGATTATCCAATGGCTGCTGAACAGCCTTAGTGTGCTTGAGCTAAAAACCTTACTATTCATTGCTCTCACCACCCTGCAGGGCGGCTGCACCTGCAGCACCAGCTAATACTCTCCTGGGGACTTCAAGGGAGGAGAAAAGCGGGGGCATATTTTTATTATTATCTGGGGGAGCGTTGAGGAGCTGCAGCTTCTTGTGTGCAGTCTCCCTAATTGATCTGTCTGCATTAGTCATTAGCTAGATGAAATGAAAGCTGAGCCAGTTGGCATTATCAGGAACAGCCATCACCTTTGAAAAGCGGCAGCTTGTGTGACTGCTCCCAGTTTCCCTGTGGGTAGTTCAGTGAGGTCCATCCTGATCCATAAAGAGCTGGTAGAAGGGTCCTGCACATGCAAGAACCAAACCCACAGTTTCCCCTGTGAACACCAGTGCTTTGGGAGCAAACCAGGCCTTACCTGTGCTCTAATATCACCAGAGAGCATCTCAGGCTGTAGCCCACACCTCTGCCCCAGGAACAACGAACGTAGTGACAGGGGAAAGAGTCTGCTCAGAGGCTGCAAAGCTTCACACCCAACATGCCACCTTTTTATTGTCCATAGGTAACTGCTTGGCCCAGTCATCCAGGGACATGGCTGAGGTGGCAGGTGTGGAAAGAGCAGCAGGACTTACCAGAGCAACCCAACTGTGTGCTCAGGGGGAGAAGGAATAAACCTGACAAACAGTTCTTCCAAAGCACAGTCCAAGACTCTCCATAGACTCATAGAATCAGTCAGGTTGGGAAAGACCTCTAGGATCCTCAAGTCCAGCCGTTAATCCAGCACTGCCAAGTCCACCACTAAACCATGTCCCCAAGTGCCACATCTGCACATCGTTTAAGTACATCCAGGGATGGCGATTCCCTAGGCAGCCTGTTCCAGTGCTTGAAAACACTCCTGGTGGAGAAATTTTTCCTAGTATCCAATCAAATCTCCTCTGGAGCAACTTGAGGCCGTTTGCTCTTGTCGTGTCACCTGGGAGAAGAAGCCAACTCCCACCTTGCTACAACCTCCTTCCAGCTACTCGAGACACAAATAAGGTCCCTCTCTCTGAGCCTCCTTTTCTCCAGGCTACCTAACTCCAGTTCCCATACTGGAGAGCAGCTAACTGCCTTTTGCAACTCAGCAAGCAGGGTAAAAAAAAACACAACCTGAAGGGAAGGACAGATAAATGCTCCTTAAATGCACCACAAAACTCAGCAGCACATCAGGGCATAGGCTGGGGCTGAGTCCCGCTCTCCCAGAAGGTGTGGGAGATGGATGAATTTCAGGTCCTGGCAAGACAAGAAGGGATCAGCTGCTGGTTTCAACAGAATCAGGTCTGCACCCCAAACATCCACCTGTGATGAAGGTTTGAAATTCCAAGAGAGAAACATGTTAACTCTGCAATGGAAAGAACTGGAGAGACACAGATCTCCAGACAGTAAACATCAGATAGTATGATGGTATAGTGGACCCTCCCACACACATTCACATCAAAGGTGGGGAAAGAGGAAGAATTTGGATTTTTTTCCACTGTACAGAGGGACAAGTGTAAGATAGGCAATTATAAGAGGTTTTAGAACCTTCCAAGGAAACAAAAACTGGACTTTCTAGAAGAAAAAAAAAAACACAATTAAATTTAAATTCAAACCTTAGAGCTACCTGGAAACAATAACCCCTGCCAGCTGCTGGCTTATTTGCCACACTGGACAGGAATTGCACCTGCTGAATGTATAGTACCCAAGAAGGTGTCCAAGGTACTGCACAGCAGTGGTATCTGCATGCTCCTCTCCATGGTATAGGTGTCACCAAGATAGTTCCATGCTTTGGTGTAATTCATATTCCTGGATTTAGGAGTTAACTAGTAGCAGTAGAAAGGGATAAACTGCATCCTGCTTTGAGAAAGATAGTAATATCTGCTTCTAAACTAATTCTTCCCACTGTCATCTGCCCAGATGCCAAGAGGAATGAGGGAAAAACAGTAACTATACAAGCATTTCTCTGTGCCACGTGCTGTGGGAAACTTGTTTCCTCAGAGCCTTATTTCTCTGTGCAGCTGTAGCTCCTTGAGATCCCATTGCACCTCATCAGTGCTGAATCTAGACCCTTGTCTCCTGACCCCGAAAATATTCAGTATGGAAAGAGGCAAAATAGACGTGAAAGCAATTTGCACATGTTGGTGGATAAACGTCAGACCTCTTCTTGTCACTTCAGTACAGGCCTGTTCTATATTTTGGAACTGAAGGGCCAGAACCTGGTGCAGATCATCTGGCATCTCATGGTGTCCCAGGAAAGATGAACATTTCCACAGATCACAGACACAGAGACAACAGCAGCATCTGTTGACTTCATCAAGTGCTCCTAGAGATGGACTTTTATATATATTCCCCAGAGCTCAGCAGCCAGAACAAAAACATTTCCTCACAGCTGCTATTACCTTTTTTCCATGCTTCTGTCCCCAGAAAAAGCAGCAGAGCTATTTAGCTGCCATACATTCCCCAGGCACACAAACTTGACCTATATGAGGCACAGAAAATACATGTACAGCATGAACGGAATGAAGGAAAAAACCTTTTCATGAGCAGCAGGCACGTTTCTCACCATAAATCTTCAACAGACAAATATCAGCAGCTTCTACCCATCAGATAAAGCTATGGAGCAAAAATCACATCAAGGAAACATTTAAATGGCAAGGACCAGGACTGCTGACAATGGTTAGAAAAAAATTGTGCTGCTCTAGCATTAGATGTCAGTTTAAACATGGACTGTTCTTCTCAGAAAGGTGCAACAAACCAGGAGCTTTTCACTTTTTCCCTTTCCCAGCCCTGCCCCCAAGCCCCTCACGGGCCAACTCGCATCTCTCTGTGCAGCTGAACAACTGTGGAGACACGGGAGAGCTCAGATCTGAGGCCCTGCGTTATTTATGAGTTTGGAAATCAGAGCCATTCGGTTCACTGCCAGTAAATGGCAATGATTGGAGGGAGGGGGTGGGGGGGGAGGGCGGTGAGAGGAAGGCTTGTGTGCAGCTCTTCATTCTCTATTCCCTGTGAAAAGGGAATCACTCCAGCTAACTGGCCCATGGAGATAAGGATTTCAGACAATCTGCATTAGCCTGATAAGCCAGGTTTGCATTTCATAAAGATTGTTTGTTAAGAGCCCCGGTAAAATAAAATACAGTCGGAAGGCTTATCAGCACAACTCATTTCCACTCATACCCCTCTGCTCGCCACCGTGTACGTTGTGTTTTTTTCCCCCTATAAATTAAGGTGCCTGCTTGTATCCCAGGTCTCCGGGATGGAATACAGACCAGGCACAACAAGCAGTGGGGGAGGGCTGGGGACGACAAGAAAGAATAGCCCGAAACCTCCCAGCTGCAACTGTCAGACCATGGTTCCAATCCACACACAGCATATGGGAGGGCAGTGGATGGTTTGGATTTCACCCTTCTGGTGTAAACCAGCAGCTGGGCTGTTACCACCTCTTGGTACCAACTAAGAATCACATCAGGAAGGAAGAGTTATACCTGTTTCCCTCTACTTCATGTGTTCTTCTTCCCTCACTTAAAAAAAAAAAACAAAACAAAAACATGGTTCCCTAACATGAGAGACTCCCAAACCCCTTGCAGTCTTCTCTCTTCCCTCTTCAAACTGGCCTTAGTCAGGCGTTTTGCTTTAAAACAGCCTTGATGAATAATGGAAAACTATTAGAACACTCTCTGGTGCTTGCCCTTTCCCTTCCTTTTTTTCTCAGCACCTGGGCTGTTCCGTTCAGATACTGCTGCTTTTCCAGGATGTAGATGCCCCTTTCCGCACAGACTCTGGGCACTATTCAGCTATTACACAGTCATTCTGATTAAGTCCCTCTCCGGCCCACCCTGGATGATGGGTCCCAGGGAAAGGCAGCCACACAAAAGAAAAGTCTTAACAAGACAAATTCTTCCAAGTTTTCATAGCCAGTGCAACTACAAAGTCATTTTATGTGTGTTAAATGTTGTTTAATGTGTTTAAAGCTGTTGCTTCCAGCTGCCATTGCTGCAAACAGTTTTACTGGTGTTTTTTGGCAGCAAGACCTTAGCAGGTCAGAGAACACCCTGGTGGTGCTTTGCATTTCGACCTACTACTTGATAATGTCGTGGAGTAGTGCAACAATTAGTACTACAAGCAAGGACAACTGTCCCATTCACACCTTTTAAGGTCCAGCCCTTAAAAGGACCCCAGCCCTCTGTATGCGCACCATGCACAAAAGCTGCACCCATTTCAAACAGGTTCCTCCTTTGCAGGACCATTTGTAGGTAAAATATGGGCTCCAGTGACAAAGCCTTTTTATCACTTCAGTGCAAACTCCCACAAAACTCCTTGTTTCAAGAAGTGAAATGGGAAATGTGTCAGTCTGGTCACCACTCTGGCCAAAATCCAAAGTATCCATCTCCAGGCTTCGACCAGCTTCATGTCAGCCTGCCAGATGAGGTATTAGTAAGGACTGACTGACAACTCAGAGAGGCTCAGAAGTGATACTGGGAGATTTGGTGGTCAAAGCAAGAACAGATAACAGTATTTTCTGTGCCCTTCCTTGGCTTGCTCAGAGCAGATATTGTGGATCATTATTTATACGTTAGAACACCTCTACTGTACTGCAGGAAAAGGCGGGTCTGAGGAGGACCAAGGGGCAGCAGATTAATTGGCTGACTCCATTAGTGGCCTGCAATAAAATGTCTGTAAAAGACTGGTAATGAAAAGACTAACAATGGTCTCAGCACATTGACCTTAGCAAACAGTTTGATCCGTGCAAGAAGGAACAGGTCACTTTTCTGATCAAGCAATCAATGCATTACAGAGGCATCATTAACCCAGAGAAGTCACTGCATCAAGCAGACAGGTGCTGAAGGCATCAGCCGTGCAGTAAAGTCATCACAAATGGGTACAGGCCAAGGTCTTTGCTGGAGGTAGGCTCCAAGCTCTGTCACTGTGTTTCCAGCTATGTTACATGTATTAGGTTCACAGAGCAAAACACCACCACCCAAGAACACCACAAAGCCCTACTGACATATTTTCCCCGTCTGTGCTAGGACTACCAGCTACGGAATGCCCTTTGCTTTTGAAGTTGTGTTTGGGAATACTACTGTTTATTCCCAAGGTCTTCCGAGGCAAGATCTTAGGAATTCTGCATGTTTCCTCTTTGAACATGGCTGGAAGGGAACACATAGAAATTAAGTTTGCAAGGTATCTGTGTTTACAGATAAATGTCATGATTTAACCCCAGCTGGCAATCATGCACCACACAGCCCCTTCTCACTACCCACCCTGCAGTGGGATGGGGAGGAGGACCAGAAAAAAACTCTGTAAAAATCATGGGTTGAGATAAGAACAGTTTAATAACTGTTAATTAACTCCCCCAGTTTACATACAGAGCGTGATGTTCTCTGAAGCACTTGGATCATTCAGTTCACCTGTCCCAGAGATGCTCCCTAATGGCTTCTTTTGCACCTGCCCACTGGCACAGCACGCGAAACTGAAAAGTCCTTGATTTGGCGTAAGTACTTCTCATACTGAATCCAAAAACACAGTCCTGCACCAGCTACTGAGAAGAGAATTAACCCTGTCCCATCTGAAACCAGGGCAATAAAGTTTGTTCAGGGACTAAGGCACCATATGTCTGGTTAGGCATTGAGGGCCCCCTCCCCCATGACACAAATGTATCTTGGCTTCCCAAAAGAAAATAATTAATTTAAAGAAAACCCTAACAAAAAACAACAGCCTGGCCTGGCTCCTGTCTTCACTGGCTGTCACCTATTTTATCTTCTCTCCCTTTCCATGTTTGTTCAGAAATCACTCTTTAAATGCAGCTGGAAAGGTGGTTACCAACAGGCAACCAAGCCTGAATGCTGAAAATGTGAGATGATTACAGGCACTCAAAGAGCAAACACACAGGTTTTTCAACAGAATATGCTCCTGCTGCCCCACCAGGCTTATGAGACACTGCTCTGGACAGTGGTAGTGATAAACAAGAGCTGATGTCAGCTCAAGAAGAGAGGCCACACAGTTCAACAGCAGTTCACTGTAGAAGCTGCTTTACTCAAGAGTTTTGACTTCTGTGACAGGAAGAGGCTGGGTAAAAGGAGCTGTAATTAGTTGCTTTATGTCAAGAAGAGCCACCTGGCTTCTCCTGGTTTACAAATGGAAGGAACTGAGATGGCTAAGCTGGGGAGAAGCACCACAACTGTCTACAGGGCATAATTTTGGCATTCCAAGTTCACATTGAGGGCCTAAACCAAATCGCATCAACGTCATCATAAAACTTCCTTAAACTGATTTTGGAACAGAATGAAAACCCATGGGACATGCCCATGGGTATTTCCAACAATGCAGCTGGTGTCCCCACCTGTATTGGTTTCTCACGGGCACAGAAATGGTTACCAAGACTCAGGCCATATTTTCCCTGGGGACAGAAGGGAGGATGACTCAGATCATCCTCCTGCCTTTTTATATTCTATTAGGATCAATATAATTTAACATCTTTATCAGGGAAATGAACAGTGAGATTGAATGCATTCCCAGCTAAGTTGCAGGTAACAACCACCTCAGTGTTGTGGTTGATACTCAAGAGAGAAGGGATACCATCAGAACAACCCTGGCAGGCCTGAGAGGTGGGCCCACATTCCTCATGAGATTCAACAAGATGGCTTGCAAGCTGCTGCACCTGGGTCGAAACAATCCCAAACAGGGATACAGGCTGGGCATTGTGTGGATTGAGAGCACTCGCAGAAGGACGGTGGTACTGGTGGATGAAGAGCTGGACATGACCTGCCAATGTCAGAATAGCACCTCTAGCCTGAAAACACTATCCGTATCTCAAGAGATAAAGATGTTCCACTGGGTCTCACAGCAGGCTCAACTGCACAGGTCAAGTATTGCTTTCTTGCCAATAAAAAAACCCACCAAAGAACCAAAAAGAAAGAAATCAAAAGAAAACAAAGAAATAAGAAAATAATTCCCAAAACTCAGTTGGGCCCTCTTCCAGGTAATGACAAGAACACATACAATCACACAAGTTTATTCCATTTACCAACCAAACACATTCTTGAAGGCCTCCAGGGACAGAAATAATACAACCCTTCCCCAAACTATTCCCATCCTTAAATACCACAAACATTCTCTGCAGCTCACTCTGATCTTTCTTAGTGAAATTTAAGCTTCTTGCATTATGAACCAAGTGAATGGGATATTGTACTTGCCACATCCTTCTCAGCAGGAACCACAGTTCTTTCTACTCTTCCTTATATGTGGTTTCAGACATTCTTCAACCTGTCCACCAGGACTGATCCTACACTGAAATACAAAGGAGCACAGAATGGTTTGAGTTGGAAAACACCTTTAGAGGACCTCTAATCCAGCCCCCCTGCAATGAGCAGAGACATCTCCAACTAGACTAGGCTGCTCAGAGCCCCCATAACAGAGTAACAAAAGTTCCATGTCACTCTTCCTACATCCCACTGGATTTCCCCTGGTCCCAACATTAGTCTGTGCATTCAGGATGTTACCAAACACCGCTTTGATTGCTTCCTGTGTCAGAACTAATCCCAGTGTAGGTGCACATCACTGCACTGTCAGACAGGCCCTTGCAGGTACACTGTATCCACTAACATTCAAGCTAACTACTCTCATGACAACAGGAAATATTCAGAATTTTTGGGGCCAGAACAGAAATGTTATGAACACACAGTCCTATCTGCAAAGCACCAGGCATGATACTAACCCTAGTATGTTCCAGGTAAAATATGTGACTTCTCTTTCAAGCTGTAGGAAAGATGTACCTCAGGAAAAAAACCCAACCATAACCGTGTCAGTTTCTGTCCATTAAGGACAAAACGTCAATTGTACCTTCCTTTTTTCAAGGGGAAAGCTCTCATCCACCCCCCTCAATTAGAGCAATGACTTGGGTTTGGTTAAGACTCATCCAGCTCATAACTCATGTGCTCTGCAGCAGCCGAATCAGTGCAACATTTATGCATAAAACTGGCCTCAGTAGAGAACTCAAGAACTCACCATTAGGAAATCTAATGCTATTAAGCAAGATTGTCTGCTGATGTAAATGGGCTGCTGGTGCCACTTTACCAAAACAGCTGATGTAGATCATTCAGAACAAGTACCAGATAGGCTTTGATGTGCTTGCACATGGCTTCTCAAGTTCCCATGTTCTGTACTGCAACACACAGCAGAAACACATGAAGAGAGAGAAGACAAGCGTAAGGTCCTTGTGGGACCATTCCAACTTGGAATATTCTGTGAAATCTGTAAACAGTGAGGTAGCTGCCTCTGAATTTCTTGAGAGAACTCAAGAGAACTCAAGTGTGAACTCAAGAGAATTACAACAATGAGTAATGAAGGACAGAACCGAGTTCTTGAAAATCACTGTGACAAGCCAGTCCTTGGAAGGGAGGTATCTGCATTATTACACAGATGTTACTCATTTAAGATCTCATTCAGCTGTGCAAAACACACAACTCCAACTGACAGTCCAAAGCAGAGATCGGTTTTCTCTTGAGCTGACAGATTTTAGACTTATGATGAGAGTAGAGAATTCTAAAGCAGCAAAGGATGAAGGCTGTTAAACACCAGGAACCAGCATCTCACAGACTATGTTTCAAGAGAAAGAGCATAAAGAGATCAGCTGCTTCTTTTTCACTTGGACAGCAGGGAAAGACTCAAACACAGAGCACTGGCAATTCACTATCACTGTCAGTATGACCTCTAGTATCTGATTCTAGAAATAGAACCCTTCTTAAGCTCATATGGTTCCAATTTCCATTTTGTAAAAGCAGAAAGTTATGGAAAACAACTACAGCATTAGCTCCTAGAAATACGAACTCCCTCCCCAGCTGGAAGACAGGATTAACTACAGTCAATCCTTAACTACAGTCAGTTTTGACTGACATTTGTCTGATGTGTTCTGAGAGGTTTTACACATTTCCATAAGTAAAATACTCCAGTTTCTACACAGGTGCTTCAACTGGCATTCCTCCCATTTACTTTTATTTCCTACCAACCACAGAAAGAGAACACATATACCCCTTCCTTTTTGCAACCACCCTTTAAGGCTTTTGAAAGTGGCCTTTTATGGTCCTTTCTCTTCAGGCAATGCTATTTCTTCAGTCTTTCTTGGTTCTTTCTATTCTGTAGCTTTGAACATTTTGGTTTCTTTAACAGCTGCACATACCTAAAGTGCCTTGTTTGCTGCAGAAAAGTCAAAGGACTTCACATGATGTTGTTCAAGACCACTAACAGAATTTAGAAATTGTCCTCCTCTGCAGAGCACTTTCAAAACGAAGGTGGTTAGTAAGTTAAGAAGGTAACACAGAATTAAGATTCCATTTCAGATGAGGCAATTCAGGAGAATTTAGCAGGAAATGTGCCTAGATCTTGTTGTTTCTATGGGAACGGTGAGGCTGCAGCCTCAAACTTTTCAACAGCAGCAGTTCCATGATGTTTACACCACCCCTTGGGATTCCATCTGTGTCCAAGCAGGAGATCTCTGGTCAGGACACCGCACAAAACATGACAGGAGACATCCAGAAGTGCAATCTGTTTGTGCAGTTGAAGGATTCTTTCTACTACCAATGGGCATCTGCCTTATTGCAGATATGTTTTTTGTGTCCAAGTTATCTTTATTAAAAAATAAAAGCTCAAGACAGTCAATAAGCAGTGTAAGAAACAGTTCAAAATTTTTCTCTGTGCATTCATTATGTCACGGTAACTGCAATGCAATGTGTTAAATGCTGCCCAAGATGGCAAAATAAAGGATGAAACAGCATCCTGAGCTGCAAATTAGACTCTTCTTCTTTTAATCAGTGTTAAACACACACTTGTATCTTCTGAAGAGAAAATATTTTAACCTCAAGAATACCTTACAGGCATAATCAACTGTTAAAGACATTTTCCCTTTCAGAGACATGCATTTTTTTTTTCCATTAGTCTTTTCATCTACAAATACAAAGTCAAAAATTTGACAGGATTATAATTGTCTGACAGTATCTCTTCTTTCATTCTTAAGCATCTATCACATTTGAAAAACTTACAGGCTTTTTGCATGTTATTAAACATAGAAGTTCATGACAACAGGCTTACAAACATGAAAACCATAAGAACATTGGCTTTTTTAACGTAAAGGAAAAAATACAGAAAATTCTACCTGAGAAATTATCCCTTATATGATGCAATGTTTACCAAGTTAGGAGGATTTCACATCTCTCTTTTCTTAATTAGGCAAGCTAATGAAGTTACCATACCAACTGAAGAGCCATCATGACAAGTCGCTGCCAGAAGCTGAATAATTCACTCTGGGAGCTCCAGTGGCAAGAGAAACTGAAACTGAAGGGACTGGCAGGAAAAAGCATGCAGCACACTCCAGGGCACCAATAGCAGGGAAGCCCCAGAGTGCATCTGGAATGATGCAGCAGTAAAACCGTCACAGGGCTGTGGCTATGCCACCTGTCCGGAACTGGACACACTTTGGACATGGTTAGAAACTGCAGATGAACAGATATGGGTTTGCTGCAAGTAAACATGAGCTCCATCCAGTGCCTTGGTGCTGGCTCACCAGTACTCCTGGGTCTGTACCATGTACTGTAGTTGTAACTCACAAGCAGCTCCAGTGCCCTTGTCATCCCCTGCACAGCATGACTGGAACAAACTTGGACACACACTCCTTTAAAAGTGAATATCCCCCTCCAAATTGCTGAAGAAAACTCACTTCATTAACCAAAAGCACAATCAGAAGCAGGAGAGAGCTGTCAGGCTTCCACTTTCTTCCCATCCAAAGCCTCATACTGCACTGACACTTCACTTTCAATTATGCTGCTGGAAATTTGATGAACCAGTTAGTATTTGTACACAGTCCTGCTGATGCTGAGAAGGAAGATCTGAAGTGCCCAGAGGCCTCTGTTCTGTAAGCCCATGTGAAACAGGCAACTGTGAACAAGCCCCATTTCTACCTACTTGCAAGATAGCTGGGATAGCTCTAATTTTCTGAAACCCAGTCAAAACTTTCACACGGAGAACACAAGAACTGGGATGTCAGGACCAGAATTTTATTCTTTTCATGGGAAATACATCCCAGCAGCGTGCAACTTCATGTTCTTAAAAAAGAAGAAAGCAGATTGGAAGATGTCCAATGTGGATAGTTTCTCCATCCATTCATTTAGTATTACACTGTTACCTCCTAGATGTAAAGCAGCTTGGCCATATAGGTTCCATGCAATAGAAACACTCCACTCCCAAGAGCAACTTGTTGCTTATTGTAGGAATGTGTCAGTCTCAAATCAAGGACATCTGAGGTACTTGTAACTCTAGTGTTTAGAAGATGAATATTTACAGGATCTCCTTTGAAAAAAGAGGGACTTACCTGAGATTTTTCCATCTCAACCCTCTCTGAAGCTTGAGAAGTGAACAGTCTGAAGGTTTTGATGATCTCAGTAAAGTTGAAGTCACATGGCCACTGTTTACACTTAAAACAGTCAACTGCTGATATACTGCAACATTTCTTCTCTACTTCCTTTCTGCAGCTTTTCTTTCAGCTTCCCTTCTCTTCATGTGCCTTTCATCTTCTCCTTTAACCACCTGGAAAATGCATAGTGAAGGTGATGAAAAAATACCTGTTAAGCAAAAAGAAGGTAAAGGTCTTTTTAGGAAACACATGAGAAGTTTCAAAAGGAAGGGATGTTGATGCCTTTGGACAACAGGGAATCACAAGTGGACAGTTCTGAGGGCAGCAGGCATGTTCTGGCAGCAGTCAGGGGTCAGTAGATCTGGATGACATCGTCCCACTCATTGACAGGCCAGACACCGTTGTCCTGCACGTTGGATGGGGAGCTTTTCCAGTCCCAGACCTTCACAGGAACCTTCCAGTCTGGGCCATAGTTGGCTTCAACATACTGAAGAGTTTCACAGGGCACATGCACCTTGAGTTCTACAAACTCAGTCCAGCACAAAGTGAACTTTGGAAAGAAATACCTGTGTCATAACAAAAGAACACAGTCACTGGCAGAAGACTGACATAAACCTCTCAGTAAGTAAGTTCAAGGAGAAAGAAAGCTGCTTATTTAACTCTTTTTTCTCTTTTTTCATAACTTCTTATCTGTAAAATACTATTTACATACAGAACAAGGATGTTATCAACAGTAACTGGTGAAAATTTGCCTCGTGTAGGAAGGAGCATTCCTAATTCTTTTCCTGCTTATTCCCATATCATTCTGCCACCTATAGGAAATCACTTGGTCCCTGTCTCTTTTTTCACTTACAAATGGGGTTTAACAGTTCCCTCTTTAGAAAGGTGTCAAGAGGGTGAGACAGGCTTAGAGCAGTGTAAGTTCACAGGTAAACTGCAGAGTTTAATCAGGATGACACCTTATAGGAGCACAGTGTCAGAGTCAATGTGTTAAACAAATAAATGCCAAAGTCTATGTACTGTTCCTGCAGAGGATAACTCCCACTTCTGAAGCTCTGAAGACTGCCACAAAAAAAAAACAAACAAAGAAACAAAAAACCCAAACAAAACCAGTTATCTTAAAATTCCTTTCCAGAGATTAAAATGAAACCATAAGTACTTAGTCCTTTTGAAAAAGAGTTAAAAGATTTGTGCATTTGCACGAACTAGAACCACCCCCTCCATGTTCTTGTAAGCATAATGTTAATTTTATTTCTAAGCTCTGAGCAAACAGCATCAGAAAATAACTGCGCTTTTTGCTTTGAATGGAGGGAAAGAACAAAGTAATCAAACATTTTCTGGATATATATTCAGAAACTACTGACTAACTGTAAACTAAACAAAAAAGCAAAAGAACGCAAGCTACCAAGGCGAAAATAAGGTAAACAAACTGTTTTACTGGATTTGTGAACATCAAATAACTATTTTGAGTGAAGACACGCTCAGAGAGTTGGGGTTGTTCAGCCTGGAGAAGGTTATGGGTAGAACTTAAAGCAGTCCTACAGTACCTACAGGGGGCTTAGGAGAGAACCAGAGAGGGACTTCTGACAGGGGCACATCAGGATAGGAGAAGGGGGAATGGCTTTGAACTGGAAAAAGCAGGATTAGGTCAGACAGTAAGAAGAAATTCTTCTCTGTGAGGGTGGTGAGGCCCTGGCACAAGGCTGCCCAGAGAAGCTGTGGCTACCCCATCTCTGGAAGTGTTCAAGACCAGGTTGGACAGGGCTTGGAGCAACCACAGCAGGGGGTTGGAATGAAATGGTCTTTAAGGTCCCTTCCAAGCCAATCTGTTCTGTGATTCTCTTCAGCTTTTACTAACCCAGGAAATCACTAATTTGTCAGAAATCGGTGGACATATATACAAAAAAAAAAAGCTATTAGCAAACCACTGAAATGAGATCCTCCAGAGAGAAAACTCAGAATAATACCTGTTATGTTCTCCATAGTAGTAATTTAAGTAAACTAATCTGCAAATTAAGAAGTCAGTTGGAATTTTTACCCAAATAATCATTTAACTTTTATTAAAATCTGATGTTTACGCTGACGGACAGAAAACAATGCTTTTCAGTAATGCTTCATACTACTGGAATCCTTGGTCACCAATTGCTCATGCCAAGTTGCTGGGGCAAGGTTCTTGTACATACACAATACTCACAATTTTTTCTTCCAATTTCAGTTTTATCAGTCTTTGGACATGGAAGTACTGAAAGGATCAGACACTTAAAGAAAGTCCTCTTAGATAAAAACCTACAGAATTAACTCATTTTAAGGATTAAAGCCTAAAGTACAGATCTGGTTCCCAGAGTCAGGTTTTGTAGACACCAATTCTCTGCTGGAGAATGCAACTGTCCAGTATTAATTCTGTAAACAAACATGTCTCAACTGCTGCAACTCCGAGACAAGATAAGGAAGATGCACGTGTCTGTTTGTGTCTGCAATGCTGGGGAAATATTTCTGTACGTGGGAATGCAAAACATGCAGACTGTGAGGTTTGGAAACCAGCTCTCCAAGGAAACAGAGACTAAAATTGACTGTGAAAAGATATTTTAGAAACTAAAGGACAGAAGCTTCGGTTCTCCATGCTTTGGTTCTCCATGCTTTCATGTGGCAAGATGTACAGAAAGTATGCCTTTGCACATATTTAGCTTTCTGAAGAGGACATCTTTTACATTTCAGGTTTAAAAACTTAAATATCTTCGAAGAGAAATTCCACTCTTCTCTGTGATAATCTAGGAGCTACCAATATCTCTTCTGATACCACGTAATCAGCTGGTGAGATTCCTTTAAATTGTTAGAGTGGATTTAGGATTCAGCATGACCAAACAATGACCTCCCTTTCGACTGACCTCCTTACTTTACCTTCCTCCAAAATTCTGACAGGGCTGAAGACTAAGCAAAACTGGGGGTCATTCACATCAAACCTACCAATGATCACATCTCACAGTTACAAAAGTTGGATCTTTTTCCTCTTTCTGAGAATGTGTTTGGAATAATACATACCTGGAATTATTTGGCTAAGGATTCTGAACAGTTCTGTCAGGGCTTAGGGCCTTTATCATGGTAAACAAGCAGTTTTCTTGCTCCTTTTCTGTAAGCATTAAACTAAGCATAAGAAGCACTAGCTCAGAACTAGAGGGTTGGCTTCCTTATACTCCTATGCCTAAGCAAAGTTATTATTTAGTTCTTATTGAACTAGAAAGCCACATTTGTAACTTTTAAGAACTAAGAAACTAAGACAAGGACTCGGACACTATCACCAACTAGATGTTCTGCCACAGTGTTCATTAAGTTCCTGTTAGACAAATATAAGCAAATACAGTTCAGGGAAAATATAAAAGATAATGAAATCCTATAGAAGTCAGAAAGGTTTTCAATTAGTCTGCAACTGTCTCCTTCTGAGAGAAGGTGGGTGATGGAAAGAAACAAATTTAATTCACAAAACCTATATTAAGTTTGCTGAATAGATTAGGAAGCTGTTGCTGATTTAATACTGAAGAGTATGAAACAAAAAACCTGGGACCCTATTCAAAATTCAGTTTTCACAACATGAACAATAAGCAGCCGTGCATTGCTGTCACAACACTACAGTCAATAAAGTATTCCAAATCATTACCTTAAAATACCAAATTATGGGGTTTACTTTGCAAGGACAGTCGAGGGTTTTTTGCCATAATGCCTCCTCAAGTTGCCTAAGGATTAATTTTCTACTGCAAAATTCATTTGTGTTTTAGAGATTTCTTTCTCGGTGTTTATGTAACTTTGGAGCTTGTCACAGTAAGATAAGATCTGCTTGATACATGATATGCCAGCACTGCTTTGGATTTCACAAGGCCAGCACCTCTCTAGTAAGGCACTGGACCGTTTTCTTTCTACTTCCCTGGTCTCAGAGTGCAAAATCTGCACAACACAAAGAAATGCCAATACTAAACAGTAACTTCTTCAGTTTCTTTCCTATCAGTGGTACAAATCCAGTTCTTACTTAAATTTCTTGCCCGACTTGGCTTGAGTTCCTCCATTCCATATGTGGTCCTCCTCTTCATAGAAGAAAAAAATATCAAGTTTCACATCCTCTGCTCCCTGAAAAGAGAGTTCCAAACTGTCTTCCACCTGCAAGACAAAAATACACAACGTACATATACATAAAAACACAAGGCAACTTTCATCAGCAGGTCAGAAAACAAAACTGTTTCCATCAGATATACAGGGTGACTTCTATCCTAAGCAAAGAAACCATACTAATTTTGCCATTTTTTAAAATGCCTTAAGAACCTTGGAAATTTTTTGCACCTCCATGGAGCTACCTTCTCTTTCTTCCCTTTGGCCTCAAAAGCTTCAGCACCATCTCCTTGCCTTCTGCCAGAAGCAAAATAATCTCAGGGCCAATCCTCCCAATATGACGAGGCCCATCCAATCTCAAGGACTAAATTCTGCCTTATGTTTCCTCAGCACCACTGACACAGATTAGACCCCTATAAAACTCAATAAACACTTCTGAAGTGAAATTCAGACTTCCAAACAAAGCTAAAGCTATTAAGAAGGGTATTTTCTCATACATAATCCAAGAGGACACACAAAAATCAGCCATTCTGTGTTTAGGTAAAACCCTACTGAGTAACTGTCTGATGAGGAGACTTCAGATATTCACTTCTACGTAAGTGATCTGCAACGGTACTCAGACTTCCAAACCTACATGAAGTAAAGTGTTCATAACCTCTATACCTTGCCAAATTTGTGCTTCAGTGGCAACCCTGCCTTCTGAAAGGCTGGAATGATTTCTGCTTTGTAGTCCCTTATAAAGATTCCCAAATCCACATCTTTGCTGTGAGGAATGACATTGCACTGTCTATACCAGCCTGAGGGGGAGAAAACGAAACAGAAAAAAATTAGGTTTAATTGAGGAACATGAATTCAGTAGAACAAAAGCAAGATAAAAACGAATTGCCATGAGGTTGCCAGGCAGAAGTCTTTGATTGAGGCCATAAACAAGTTTGAAATGAACCACAAAGAAAACAAATGTTACCGCACTTACAGTCACCGCTCTTTCCCCCCAGAAAGCCAAGAATGAGAGGGAAAGCACTAACTCTTTCAAAGATAAAATACCTTCAGTTTTCTAATCTAAATGTATTTATAGAAAAAATATTCTTTATCTGGGCCCAAATCTAATCAGCAATGAACAGCTACAGGGCTACAGCTGTGCTTCTGATTTGCAACTATTGTTTTATAGAGCATTCAAGATGTTAATCATCTTCTAATCACCACTGCAACACAGAAAAAGAAGAAGGACACCCTTTTGTCTCTTTCATTAAGGGAGCTTTTAGTAACTGTTCATTCAGAAAATTATATTCCCCAGGATTAAAAAATACAAGTCAAATGTGCACACAAGTTTTCACAAACTGTTTCAATAACAAAAGAATCCTCACCAGGGATAAGATACTATTTCCACCTTCAGCAGAACTGAAAACTTGCATTACCTACTCTAATAGGCTGACATTGTATTAGAAGGTTGGTTTTTAAAAATGAATAAACATGAACTACGCTTTAAAAGTCAGTGATAAGCATTAAATTGCACAATGAGAAAAATCAGGTGAGTCTACATGTACAGCAGAAATAAGTGCCCATCACTGTGTTTCCCCACTATCATTTCAGTAGATTCCAAGTCACACAAATTAGGGAACTGTTGATTACTTTCTAGCAGTGATGAACACAACATAGATAACTGTCAACATTAAATGCTTCAGCGGAAATTTGCCCAGCATCTCCAGGGCTCAGGATTCTAAAGAAAGCATTTTGTCAGGAGCAAAAAGGCCTATTTCAATATAGCTAATGCCACATATTACCTTCCAACCCAGTACATTTGGCCTCTGCTGGCATGACAAGTAATGGAGGATGAAATGTTTAAAATTTCAGATGAGATTAAAAATGCAACACAACAAATGTTTTACCAAGGCACGTTCCACTGCTCAGCCAGAACTTTACTCCCAAGTTATTCAGTGTCAGGGCAGCCAGGTGAAGCAAGGATTTTGCTTTTATTCTGAATTCAACTGCATCAAGAGAGGCATCATCAGGATACAGCTGGAAGGCAAAGGAAGAGTAAGAAAGTTATTGTCGGAGAGCAAACATGTCCCTTCATTCTTTTTAGTGTCCCAAGGAAAAATTACTTAAAAAAAGTTACTTATCTAATATCTGGACTAGTATCTGGTTTTACACATACAGCTCACTTTGAGACCGTGCACTGAAATGGCAAGTTTAAATTTAAACTGTGGAACATCAATCTTCAGTATTTCCAAACCACTAGAATGCAAATTCACAGTAGAATAGGATAAGAAAATACATATTAGACACTGATTCTCATCACTTTGCAGCAATATGGATGAGCACATGCTGAAGTCAATAACCTAAGCCCAGGGGGAACAAAGGGCCAGAATCAGTCCCTTTCGGCACATTAAGGCTTTTCCAACCTCCAGGACTCCATGATTAGTTTATCTGGCGCCACCAAGTGTTACAACTGGATGTTGAATGAAAAACTGCCACGGAGTGAATACCGTGAACACAAATCCCTGCACATCTTCCATCCACAATTGTGTCAGGATCTGCAAAGTCAAAAATCAGCATGGCAGGCTGGGCAAATGTCACCGATTATAACAAAGGAACAACACACCACTCAGCCTCATGGCTGATTTCTTGAAGAGCTCTTGGGCAACAAACAGCTGGAATTAGTACTTTTCTAAACAGGTGCCACCTGCTTATCTCAATATTCAAGCTCCAACAAAGTTCAATAAACATTCAAAGCCACATTTTCTCTGCCTGGAGGTGATTATTGCCTGGAAACTCTGGAGCTGAAGGGGAATAGACCTTCCTGTCTTTCACATGAGAAGTGATGACACACCCTGGGATTAAGTGACTCGCCTGCTACACATACGGGAAGTCACAGCCTACTAGACTGAACAAGAATGGTTCTCACTTTCCCCAAGACATAAATGACTGAAGAATGGAGCCTCTACTGTCCTTTTTTCCCCTTTCATGAGCTCAGAGATGGCTGAGATTCAGTGACCTGATTCTGCCACCACAGTCTTACCAGAGTGTGGTAACTCTTGATCACTTTATAACTCATGTCCCCTTTCAAGTTACAAATTGCTGCCCAGACTGCAGGAGAAACTTTTCTGCTCTCTACTAAATCGGTTAGCAATACAATGCTCTAAATAGTGGTAAACCCATTAGCTTACATAGTCAAAAAAGCAATTAAATAAGTCACTTTGAAATTAATATACCATTTCAAATGAGCCAAATTAAGAACGTGAAACTGCATGGTTCAAAAAATGTAAAGTGAAACACTACAAAAAACTTTGAGAATTGTCTTAAGGAAAGGTTTCAGTCACAAAGATACACAATATCTTACTCTTATTTACATGAGACCTATTTAACAGTAACAGCATGTGAGAACTATGGACGTGTTGCTCCCTCATAATCTTCAGGTAAAGTTTTGGTTTTATTACCACCTGAACTCTATGGAATTAGAATCAGGGTCTGTGTTTAAGCTTTAGGTATGCAAACGGTCCCATTTAGGCAAAGAGTGAACTGTTCCTAGGTTTGGATCAGTCAGTGAGAACACACATTACATCCCACCTGATTACCACTAACCTGAAAGAAAGCCCGAGCTTCTCTGTACCTACATTCAAGGAATCTAGAGTGTGACATCTCCTCTAGAAAACTGGACGGATTTTTTGGGATTTGAACTTTTAAGTCGTCAATGAAAACATGCAGAAGTTCTGGTCTGCAGGGAAAGGAAGAAAACACATTACTCCATTTAATTCTTTACAAACCACAAGGCACTTCTTCCTCTAACTCAAGTTATAATCTTAATGCACTCTTAAGGTAGTGGTTCCTTTGTCCAAATACAACCAAACTCAATTATATAAAAAGAAAGCAACAAGAGCTTCAACAAATTGCCCTTACAAAGTTGAAAAAGAATTTCTATGCCCACAAGCCCATAGTTAGGATGTCAGATCACTGATTCCTTTACTGACTCACAGCTTGCACTGAATTTGTTCAGGAATGTTCAGAGGATTTGAAAATTCAGAGTATTTGGTTAGTTGTCTAAGTGTGGGATGTGCTCAAGAACCAAATTTTACCCTGTACTTTGAGGCTATTTGCTTTTAAAAATTAGAAAAGAATCCTCACAGAACATTAAGAGCATGGGTTAGATACAGTGATTGGCACATGTCTTTATGGTACAAATGTCACCTCTCTTTATTCAAATTTTTTAGCATTTAATTTTAGCAATTTAGATTATTTGCACTGCTCCTGAATGGATTTCTGTTGTTTCCCCTTTTCATTTAATGTTCCATATCTGCACTCAACTTTTGGATACACTGTGGTATCTATTAGGTAATAATAAATTTCTTGCCACTTCTACTTCCCCCCTGTGTTGATAGCACAGGTGGCTATCAAAAGATTTCAAACTTTTAAACATATAAATGGCAAACCACTGACCATAGCAGAAGATCCTCTGGTACCTTCAACCTCAGTCATGACTGCTCTGACCTCTATCACCTTTCTGTCTGCTTCAATCTGGCTACAGAGCAACTTGCTCCAAAATGTAGCTCTTAATTTATGAATAGTGTGAAGCTCTTGTTTTCAGGTAAATCGGAATTGGATTTACCTTCATACCTTATTTTACCTGCACTTTATGGTTCTGAACCACACATGAGCTAAGTTTTACAACCCGGCTTCAAGAAAGAGAGTACTTTTATACACAGAAGTTATTTTGGAAGTGCCATTATGGCTTTTTCCTTCCCCTATTCTGAACTCACTTTTCATATGCTCCAGGGTAGCGACCAAAGTGCAATTTCCGGAAAGGCACAAACTTTCTGTCCATGTGGTGCTTGAGCCTCAGGGGGCCATGCCACAGGTAATTCCCACTCCTCTCATAGAAGACTACCAGGTGAATGGCATGAGATGCAAGCTTGAATATGTAGTGCAAGGGAATTTCCATTCCAGACAGGTCATCCATCCCATCCAAGCGGGGGTCCTTGTTTATAATCTTCAGCCACTGGAACCCCATTTTCTCAGCAGTTCTAAAAAGGCCCACCTAAAAAATGAGAGAGGTAAGAGGTGGGGCAGGTGAAGATTAGAGAAACAAACACTGAATGCTAAATTGCTTACTATTAACTGACATTATTCCCTGGTTTCATTTTCTATCAGACTTAAGCACAAATGAATCAAAAATTTCTAAGACCTTGAAGACCAACAGCCACAAGCAACTCCAAACCACCTTATTTCCTAAATTTTGTCCTTCAAACTGTTCAATAGACAATAAATAAATGTTGTAAGCCATGCCTGGACTAGGTTTTCTCCTTGCCATAGCACCCTTCTCTGCATTCTCAAACCATTCTCTAAAATTACTCTTCTGCCACACTTGGTGTTCTTAAGTCCTTGAATAACAACACCACTAATACAAAAACTTCTACTGCAAAATCTTATTTTATAATGCAAATAAATATCTGAATTTCACCAAACACAGAACACTGCAGTAGGTAACAGGCTTTTATATTTCCATATAAAAAGGGAAGGAAACTCTGGCTGATAAGAAAAGGGCCAATCAGCATCCGAAAATCCTTTCAATTGCCCCCCCTTGGAATGTTTTATATAAGCATATCAGCTTCTCCTCTGGATGCTACAGATATCAATCAAGCACAAAGGAATGGGGAGATGGATTTATATCAGTGTGCTGCCACACAAACTTATTCTCAGTTTCTTTAATTCCTTTACAGCCATGGGTAAAACAACTGCTGATCGAGTCCAGAGTGACGCTACTCTTGAGTTCTTCAGTGAAATAGTAACAGAACAATTCTGTCTCCTACTGCTTCTATTAAAAAACCAAACAAACAAAAAGCAGTTTGCCATTGGTATCTTTAGTCTGTACAAACTAAATCTAATAAATATTTCCAGATTAGACTGAACTGATGAGATACTCTTAGATTCAGTTTTGTCCTTCACCACGAGCTACATCTCTATTATTAACACATCCAATAAAAAAAATTCCTAACACCAAAGAAAAGCAGAGGTACCAATGCTGTAAGTGAAATGGTACTAAGTACAAAGATGTACTAAAAGAAATGTAAACCAGCAGACTATGATCATCTTTACGGTCTTGTCACATCAATACCTGCATTTCCTCCTTGATACATCCCCAAACTCCAGATTTATAAGAGCTGTACCTACATCACAGGCTTAAGGTTCTCCTTCTTCCTTTCTAACCAATCTTCTTTCTTTTCTTTGCAAGTGTTTATGAATATTCTAAGAACTTCTAGCTCTCTCTAAATGACCCTTAATGCATCCAGGCTAGTACCTGGATAACTTTTACTTTCAAACAAAGTTTCCTCTGCCTGAAATATTACCATAAAATGAATTCAGAGGCCTTTATACAAACAGGAAAGTACTATGTCACAGCATCACAGAACAGCTAAATGCATTACAATACACAAATGTGTACTGGAGACACACACTTACTTCATGTTTCCATGTTTTGTCCAGTAGTGCAAACGTAGTGAAGTCTCTTGGAGCACAGAAGTACTTGCATTCTGGGCTGGGGCCATCAGGAGAGCTTCTGATCTGCTCAATGTCTTTATCAACCAGTCCCAGAATCAAAGGATCAATCAAATACACTGGAATATTGTGGCTGGATATTAAGCCTAAGAACTTCCTAACAACGTGCTATTTGACAGAGGATAGAAACACCATCTTTAAGCATACAAAGGTTAATATTAAACACTAATATTATATATATAACATTAAAACTCCAACAGAAAGAAGAAAACCCAATCCACTGAAAGAAGGAAATCTTATCTTCTAATACATCTTCTGAATGCACATTTTACTTCCACAAACAATTGTGGAAATGGAAGTTTTCTCTTTCAGAAGAACAGGCTGCTCTTAGGCTTTTCAGGTCTCTAGGACTGGAGTAACAACCTCCCAGCTTCAGTTAGAACTTTCTACAACTCTGGAGGGCTAGACTAGAGAAAGGATTCTAGGCTAAACTCAAGATTCTTTCCAAGTCCAGACTGAGTTGGAAAGCACTTGAGATTATAGAATGAGATGTGATGTGTATGTGGCTGCTGAGGGAGATGGCTGGTATAATTTCAAGGTTTCTCTGCAACATCTTTAAAGGCCTTGGTGATCAGGCGCTGTTCTGAGAAAATGCACATCTTGTGCCATCTTTAAAAAGGAGGATCTGGGGAACTCTGTTCACCTTAAACTCAACTCCCAGGAAGCTTCTGGAGCAACAGCTCCTGCAAAGTCCCATCCAAGCACATGAAGGACAGGGATGTGACTGGGAAAACCAGGCAAAGGCAAACTGCACAAAACCGCAAGGCAAAGGCCATGGACACGGTTCACACCTTGACTTTTCCAAGGCTTTTGACTCAGTCACAAACAGGGAGCCCAGACCTCAGGTACAAGGACTGCTGTACATGGGAGAGGACTGAGTGAGAAGGTAGAATGCAAGTGCTAAGGGGTTAAAAGCTGTACCAGTCTCTGTACTTGATGAGAGGATTTATTAACTTGACTCAGTGAAGAATTTTAATTAAGCACATTTAAACATCCGTGGCACACAGAAGGCATTGACAGCAGTCATGGTCACCCTACTATTTAAAATGCTGCTGATGTATTCAACTATAATGTTTAAACTTAATGGCTTAAAAGCTCCGGCTTCAAAGGGACATGAAAACACAAGCACAGGATGTGGGCGACCCACAGAGTTTTGGCAGCAGCATTACTTGTGTGATAAAGGCAGAAGCAAGGCCACCCTTTTACTGATTTCAGCTACACGGAGCTAAAAGGTAAGTGATGTGCGCACATTACACCTGTAACTAGAACTGTCAGATAAGACTGATGAATAGGAAGCAAATCTGTGCAAAAAGTGTCTACTTCCCCTCCCTTACCCCATCACTTCTCCAGGAAAACAGATGCTTTCAGCTGAAACTCAAATAGCTGGTAGAAAGAGATGGCCTTGATGTCAAGCCATCAAGAGAAACACATTGAAACAGATTATTTTGGACACATCACTAGAGGGGCTCTGGAGAAAGCTTGGAGTGCAGTGGGTCCCTAGCAGGACCGTGCAACATTCTGCTTTATCACTAATGATGTGGTAAGAGCCAGTTAAACCTTGAGGATAACCCTGCCCACAGACTGGGAGCTGACTGCAACTCCCAACACCTGGCAGGCAGTTCCAATGGGTGTCATGTCCAAGAACAGTGAGACATTCCTGGCACAAGCAAGCAAGCCCATGGAACAGCTGGTCTGGATTCTGACTAGGAGCAGCTCTTAACCAGAGCACCTTCCCTCTTGCTCAGCAGAAACAGGGCCTTTAAATGCCTAACTAGCAAAGTTATCATGTTGCATTTGGACTGAGAGGCAGCCAGCTCACAGCACATCCTTCCCTTTACCCATCTGTGCTTTTCCCACTGGGAGATCAGTTAACAAAAGGCTTCTGCAAAAGTGTTTCCAAACAAAGCCTAACTACAAATATGATAACTGAGCTTCCTATTCCCTCAAAAGGGTGAGGTGATGTGTTGGCTGTGTTAAATCCTGCAAACCTTAAGCAGGGCACAATAACAACAAAAAAATATCTCATTTCAAGTACCTAATGGCACTCCTGGCACTGGGTTATGAGGACTGGAATTGTTTATATTATTGGAACTATATTATGGAACTATATCAAGAGGGAAGAGAATTGGACCCTGAGTATGCAGTGCTGTGTGAGTTCCTGATGAGACATGGGGAAGAGCTGTATGAACCAGTGACACTGTACATACCCATCTAGTGCTGTCTTGGCCTGACTGGCTTCCTCTGACTTTGGAAAAAGCTGCTCCATTCTATTTAAGAAAGATGGGGAGGAGGAGAGAGAAAGATGAGAAAAAAAAACCGTTTCAGCTGAATCCTTGCTTGGGATTTCTTAATAGGACATTCATGGACATTTATCCAAGTAAGCACTTTGAAGTTATGGCTGTGGTTTTGCCTCTGGTCACTCAAGTACCGCATTGAATCTGAAATCATAAACAACTTCCCTGGATTAGTATATTTAGAAGTACAACACAAGCCTCAGGGACCTCCAGACATGCAGGGATTGTGTGATGAGGCCTCAGGTTTCCAAGTCAACATGTCAGTAAATGTAAAATAGGGAGATGACAAACACTGTCAGGCAACTACCATGAGGGGGAGAGAGACAGCAGGACTGTGCCTCAGTCTTTTCAGGTGTAATCCTAGACAATTCAATCTTAAAGATTAAGGTCAGGGCAGCTTGTGGCTCAGCTTTTAAGCTTTTCAAAAGTAAGAAGAATTTCTCGTTCAACGCCCTGACATTTAACCATCAGAAACTGCAAGAAAGAAGTCAAAGTCTGCAGTACTACCTGGCACTAAAACTGCCTGCATTTATTAAAGATAAAAAAATAAAACACCTCCCAAGTCAGGAAACTGGATACCCACACAATTCTATAAAAATAAAAGGAGTTCCTCTGTTGCAACTGTAAACTATGAAGACACCTGAGTAATTAACTTACAGTAATATTTACCTAATTTACAGTAACAACTCTTTTTTGTTACACAAAGATCACCTGAGTATTCCGGGTTTAAAAAGCAGGTATAAAAAGCATTCCAGGTATAAAAAAGCAGGTATAAAAACCACTCCCGGTATAAGAGCAGAGCTTAGTCTGTAACACGGAGAAAATTATGAACACTGAGCCACAAAGCACTAAAACTGCAGAAGAAGTTGAGTTTTCTGTCCAGGACACCAGTGTTGGAAAACCTGTGGCCAACAAGCGCTGCCTCCCTTCAGAAGGGTCCTGGTTTCACATCAGTTTTAATATAAAAGTCTTTGAACAAGAGTTGAGGGTTAAAAGCCGTGGTGGCTCAGCCATAGAGCATCATTGCAATGGGATGCCCCTGGATGACACAGTGACTTGGATACCGGCCTGAGAACTGAAACCTGACTGTACCCCTGCTACCAGACACTGCCTCCTCGCCCACACTGCGGGAATTTCGAGCCGCTCCAGCGCATTTCGGGAGGGGAGAGGTTGGGGTGATCAACGCCGACCAAACCCCCAGACGACAGCAGTGCCTACACCTCCAGACGCAGGGGAAGCCGCTCCCTTACCTTCTGCGACAGGTAAAACTTGTAGTAGCAAAGCTGGAAGAGCAGGAACACAAGGCTGGCCAGCGACAGGAGCGCCAGCACGGCGTTCCTGTTGATTTTCTGCATCGGGAGCCGCCGGGGGATCGGACCCGCCTGCCCGGCTGCCCGCACCGCGCCGCGGCTTCAGCCGTAAGGCGCCCCCGCCGCAAAGCCTCCTGACGCGTCGTAAAGCAGCCCCTTCCCGCCGTCGTAAAGCGCTTCCCACCACCACACCCAACCCCCCCCCCTCTCCCCCCCCAAAACACGCTCCGGATAAAAAAGAAAGCGGAGGCACACGGGGGTTCCAGGATTTCTGTATTAGTACAAAACACCGTGTCACACACACACGCCCCCCTGTCCTGCGACCACCACCCTTTCTCCCCGCCCCGCCACATCTCCTGTCCGGGGATGCTCGGTCACAGGGGGAATCACCGGGACATGGGGGACCACCGGGATCGGCTCCGAGGGGAACACCGCCCAGGCTCCCCTCTGCCACGAACAAAGTTATGCTGGGGGATAACACCAACACAAGTCACCCCACGACCACCGTCCCCTCAAGAATCACCGTCCTCCAACCAAAACACTGACAAAGGCTAATATTCTTCCAGATTATCCCCTCAGTCTTCATATGAAACAAGGGACAAGGGAGGATGCAGAATTTATACGCCGGCCTCTGCTTTTTTTTTTTTTCTTCTTTTTTTTTTTTTGTTTTTGTTTTTGTTTTTTTTGCATAGAGGGCAGCTAAGAAATGAACCTGTCACCTCTTGCCATTTATTTAATATTTGGTGTTTGCAGAAGCACCTATATCCCCTGGATGTTTTTTTTAATCATACTGACACTGACATCCCTTGTTGCAGTTCATGCAGTTTTTCTCATACTGTTTTCCACAGAATCAAATGGGAACTACACTCGTGTGATATATTAAGAGCTCAAGAAGAAACCCTTTAGTTCCTCACAAGTAGTTGTGAAATATTTTTAACTCATTATTAAAAAAAAAAAAAAAATTGAACTCCTCCTTTTGGTCACAGAGCAGAATATTTCTGTTTTGCCACCACACATCAGCTCCAGTGCAGAGAGACTCAGGGAGTATTAAGCACAACATGCCTGCTGGCTTCAACCACAGACCTTCAAAAGGTCTAATCCACTGCCAAAGAACAACCCCTCAAATCCCTGAAATGGATTCACATAGGAAAAACGGCTCCAGATGTCCCTCTCCAGCTGCTGGTATAGAACTTGCACCAACTGCAACAAAACATCACTGGAAGCAGTGTGGCATCGCTCATCTTTGTATGATGAGGGGTACTGGAGAGACACTAGTTCAGGAAAAAAACCAGTCTAAAAAAATCTAAAGTGCTTAAGGCAATTTTTCATATCCCCATTTACTAAAAAAAGAAGAAAAAAAAATTGGACTAGATGTTAGCAGCAAAAATTTGACATCTGTGCAAACTATTATATTACAAATCGATCCTCTTAAGGGTAAAATGTCACATGTTATGTTCATCTAGGACAGTTAAACCAAAACTTGCAAGTCACAAGTCACAGTATGAAACACTCCAAGCTTTTCTCTAACTAAATGTTAAAGAAAAAAATACATTTTTACATTTGTGCATATCAAATCCACGTTGCAGGTTGCACTACAGCTTGCTAAAAAAAAAAAAAAAAAAAATTTAAATGCTCTTACATAGGGCTGGACATTAGTCATTGTTTGTTCTTACTACACATTAGCTTGTAAACATCCCCTTTCCTTCCAAAAAGGGAAATTTAAAGAGGAACTGCAGCTGAATACCCGAGATCAAGCCAGTGGCTGGCTGGTGTGAGGAGGTGTCAGCTTGTTCTGATGTCTGTGTACCACAGTCCTAGACAAGAACAGGCCTCAAAACTGAATTCCCAGCAGCTGATCCCCTAAAACTCCCAGTCAGGTGTACACTGCAGTAAAAAGAAAAGGATTATACATAGATTATTGGGATAACAACATAATGTTTGAAACAGATTCAGACACTGTTAACTAAGAACCATGTCACTTCTGAGTATCTTTGTCCCAAGACCCCAGTCACTGAACTGGCAGAAGAAGGTACAGTTTAACTGGGAATTATTTTGTACTCCTCTCTGCAAAAACAGATTACAGGTAACTGTTCACATTGCAAATAATTAGAGATGCTCAAGTTCCAAATGCTAAGTAAACGTTAAGGGCTCAGCCATCCTGTCAACTTCTTGATTTCTGAAAAAAAATTATAACTTCCTAGCTAATTTTCTTGTTAATTTTAACTTCCCACTGAACATCATAGCCAGTTTATTAGAAGCTGAATTTCTCCTTCTCTTGAGAAATTGTGATGGACAGGAAGGGGGCCATTGATAATAAGACTTCACATAATTAGGATGTTCATTTTTTTATGGGCTAAAGGAGACACATAAGAAAAAAGTACATTGGCCCAGTAGGAAAGGAGCCAATTAATTATGGACCCTTATCAGCATGAATTTACACAACAGTTTTCAGGTGATATCAAGAAATAATCTTCAGTTAGGAAACAGCTGATTGAAGTGTATACCTGAAAACTATTTCTAGCTTCCTGGACTTGATTAGAGGGAAGAAAACAGATTTAAACAATCTATACAACATCAGTAGTTCTCACTGACAAGCTGGAATTTTCCACGAAGAATATAACTTTTTTGTTTTTTTAGCTCTCCCACTATTATGAATGATTTGAATATTGTAACTAAGCTTCCAAGGTAACAACAACAAAGGAGTCAAAGTGATGGAACACCCTGGCTCAACGTTTCAAAAGCCAAGAGAGGACTCAAAGCTGAGGGCTTTTGAGAGAGTGGTACCATCCTCTAGCTTTAAAAAAAAGAAAGCTCTGGATCTTTTGGTTCTGAACCTGTTCCCCAAAATACTTTCTGGCTCAATGGCTGGGTATCATAAAGCGTCTTCACTGAGGACATAAGAATGCTTTTAAATACATTGTTACATTTTCTGTAATTTGTGACAATCAGGAGCCAACCTCAATATACATGATTTTTAAATGAATTACTCATAGGGAAATAGGAAAATTTTGTATCAGGAAACAAAATAATCACAGTCTGCTCTTCCTGTTTCTTCATACCAGGCCTACAGATTCTTTTAATATGCTTCTAAATTCATGCTGCTGTGATATTTTGCCAGGCTAAGCGAGCAAATCAGTATTATTTCAAAATGCATGTCCGACATCACAAGTTCTAAAGGGAAGCCTAGTAATAATAAAATATATAGTTAAATAAGTCATATTAGGAGAGCTAATAAAATGGTATTTGCTATATTCTTCATAGAAAAATAACATCTGTAACAAAACTAATATTTGAGCCCATAACAAAATGATTAAATACAGTATTAGAAAAGTACACAGTTACAGCTTTTGATTTCTTCTTTTTTTTTTTTTTTTAAATAGGCAACAGTTCAGTTTTCTGACATTTGTCTGGATTCCCAGTAGGTAACTAACACTTTCGCCTCAAACCTTTGCACCAGTACCCAGGCCCTAAACAGCAGAAGGTAGCAAACCAGTTTAATCCAATGCTCACAAGCTTCTGTGAGTAGTAGCTACACAGAAAAAAAAACAACATTCAGCAATAGCAATGTTTAACAGACACTACTAGGCAACATTGTTTAGGCTACTTGTTGAGCCACTCAATCCATTTTCACTTTTCTGAAGGGTTTTCACGGCACTTGGTACCTGCAATCCAGTACTCACTGTGAGCCCTCCACACCAGATCTAAGGGGAAAAAGAAAAATCAACATTATGGACCAAATACCTCTCTCTCCTTCCATCCCACAAGCCTCACAATGGAACTAAAACAAAACTTGTCCTGCAGCTCCACATCTTTTCTCTTGCTCATTACAGCATTCTGTAAAACATTCTGATCAAAGACAAGCTAATTTTTAAGTCCATAAATGTAAGATGCTTCACATACTATGCTTTATGACTCTAAGTTTATAACTAAGGCTAAGATTTTATATGAAAAGACTTGCTCCTAATAGGAAAACTCCTTTGAAGGCCAGTGAGCCAGCAGCAAGTACTTCAAATGACAATGAAAAGCAACTACCTCACTATGCTCCAGCAGTGCTCATTTCTTCCATGTCAAGCTAAAACTATGTCAATGTAAACATAGTACCAAAAAATATGTTTTATTTTCTAAAATAATATTTTGTTTATAATAAATATATTATATATTTTCTAATATATTGTTTATTACATTACTAACATTATTTATATTATATACATACATATTTTAAACATAATATTAAATTATATAGTCAAAATTACAGTCATAAAATATTATGTTTTATTTATAATATATTATTTTGTGTTACTTAGGAACTGACTTAATGAGTCACTCTTAGCAATGCTAGAGGGAAGGCTAACATATTCTGACATTTCTGAAGCTAAACTTGCCCTTGTGTGCATGCGAAGTTCTACTGGAGTGCTACTATAAGCACCACATGAAATAAAAAATAAAAGAGTTAAACATTTTTTAAAAATTACTAATCAGCCAAAACCACTGCTTCCAGTTTCCTTCTTGACAAAGCAATTAAGTCTTCTGTAAACTGAACTCAGTGCAATAAACTGAACAAAATTTTACAGATACTGACCATGAAGCCTGGTAGTAATGGTTGGGTAAACTTAGTCCTGAAGGTGTGTAACAGCGCCTTTGAGTTTGCATTGTAAAATGACAGCTGACCTGAGAGAAAGAAAACAAGATGGCATACAGTTTAAACATTGGCATTTAAACACGCTTAGATGCTATTGCCGTCTAACTTTTACAAAAAAATTATTCTTTCCCAGGGAAAGGTTTCCAGAACACTCTAAGCACAGTCCACAACACAGAAAAGTTCACAATTCATAGCTCTGTCACACAGACAAACTCACGTCATTTGACATTACAAGAATTAGAACACAAACAGCTCTGGGTCGGTGTTTTCATAACAGACCGTCATTCTTGAAATAATGCACTGCTTCAGCCCTGTACTGCTCCAACTCCACACAGACAGTCAATTAAGTTTTTACCTAAATCCCCTAAGACTGTAATTTACCTCCATCAAAGTCACAGTATACTCCTATTCTGTCTGGAACAGGTATATCAAGAGTCTTTGCTTTATTATTATGTTTTGCTGAGAATGTGGTTTGCAGCCAGTTGTTGATATGGATACACCAGCTCGAATTAGTCTTTCCCAGCTGGTCAAATTTCCCTGGGTTTCTGTAAGTGACTCCCACGCTGTAGGATTTGCAGTCCTTCTGGGCTCTCACTTCCCAGTAATGCTGTCCACTCTCAACAGCAGTGTCTCCTACCAAAAGAAATACATTTAATTGCTGTAATTAAGTGTACCTTACAATGCTGCCTCCCTAACAGACACCAGTGATGTCTTCTCTGTTTTGTTTTAAAGTGAAGGCATTAAAAAAATCTGAACTATAAGGATTAATAAAAAAGCACACTAGAAGATAAATATAAAAGACTATGAGACTGTGTTTATAATCAGCTGATATATATTTAACATCAGTTTACATTGAACAGCAGTGCATGTCAGTCACTAAGAGCTTTGTAATATAGAGTTTCAACAGACCTAAAGACACTGTAGCACAAAATTGTGGTGTTTTCTGGGCAAATGGGGAAGAACAACGTTCATTAAGAGGCCTTGAACTGTTACAAAGTTTCTCTCAAATTCTTGCCTCATCTGCCCTTTCCATAGCACCACACCTTTAAGAGAGCAAACAAGTCCACCTTACCCAGCACTGTGTAGGATTCACCAGCAAAGCGATCCCTGCTACCCCTGGCTGAAGCTCTTGGGCTGTTGGTGGCTCTCTTCGGAGATGCTGCAGTGCTTCTAAAAAGAGATGAACCACTCAAGATTTGGACACAGCTACAGAAAGGCACATATAATTGTTCCCAAGTCAATCAGAGACACGCAAAGCTACTGAAACGACACATTAGTTCAGCCACTTAGTAGCTCTTCACAGCTTGCATGCATGCACAAGGACGGGGCAGTGGTGGGGGGGGGGGAAGACGCGACAGCCAGAAAGATAATACAAGATGTTGTAATAAACAAGTTCAAAGGTAAATGGGAACAGACACAGGATGTGTGGCACACGGTTTGAATGAAACATACTTCATGCTAGAGAATATTTTAATGAGCAATCAGTTGTATAAAGGACTAATGTTACCCTAATGAAGTTATCAAGCTTCTTTTTTAACCTCTGTTAGACCCTCGAAAATAATTCTCAGCAATTTAACCATTAAATCAAGTGAAGGCTATCTGCAATATTCCTCAGTAGCCAGGAAATCACATCTGATTACTATTTTAAAGGCAATCAGTAGCAAAAAAAAATTTTCAGAAATAGCTATGCAGTATAGAGGTTAATTTCATTGAAAAAAACTTAAATAAGTATGAAATCAGTCTCTGAAATACCCTTGAGAAGTCATTTTCAATTTCGCATCCCCTAGTCTACAACACATTAGCCTCAGAAGAGTTAACACACACAAAGAGTTTTCTCTCCAACTTATCCTTCAGCTAATATTTGGTAAAGCTATTTGCTACTTTAACGTCCACTAATACAGGTTGTTTCCTTTCCGCTTCACTCAATGCTAATTTCAAGTTTTCTGGAATTATTCTCAAATAGCATTTCAGAAAGGATTAGAAAAGGGTCCCTTTTTGCTTCATACCATCATTAAAATAAGGCCACATGGGAATCAAAAACTGAGTGATATTAAGCTGTTGTACATAAGTATGCTAAAATCCAGTTCATGACTAGGTTTGTTCTATCCCAGCTACAGAATTCTACGAGAAATCACTGATGAAAAAGTTGTTCATCACCATTCAGAACATAAATTTGACAACAGTGATCAGAAGACAGCTATGTTTGCAAACTGCAGACAAGAGTTACGTGAAGGAGGTAAGTGAAATATTGTGCAGGTGTACCACATCAAGGACTTTTGAATTTGTAAACATGGAGGATACTGCAGTCTACTTACCAAATAAAAAGTTAACAAGTGATAGCATGGTGGGGGGAGGGGAAAAAAAAGGCAAAGCCAAGAATTAAAGCATAATTTCAGGGGAACCATCACTCTTTGCAGATTGCATCCTGCTTCATGTGTATCAGACATCATCCACTCACACTTCCAACAAATGCTGCTCAGAATTTTCTATTAGATCCAGTATAAGTGAGTTATGCAGAAAGCAATGTGGCCATTTAGAGAATCACCATAAGAAAAAACACAGGTACTTTGCTAGTATTTTCTCAAGGTTAGGAAAGCATCAAAAGGTTCCCGATATCATTTATTTTGCTCAAGTCTGTAAATGGCCATTACATGTGCTTTGTCCTCTCAAAATCTAATAGCCTTTAAGAACTGAGAAAATTACATTAAATGTTTGACATAAAAGCTTAAAAAAACAGTTTTTCAGGTTTTTTTTCCTCAGTGCTGAAGTTTCCCTTGCAATAGGAAAAGGCAGCAAATGTTATAGCAGTTTCGTGCCCATTTTCCACTGCAGCACAGTCTTTAACAGACAGTAACTGACACATTTCTTCCACTGTTCAGTGGCCAAATATTCTTAAATCATGGGTTTAGGATGGTTGTCTACAGTCCTGCAGTTAGTCCCTGTTTTCTCACCAATTTCAGCACACAAAACATACTCCAAGTAATATGTATTCTCTTTTGGAGAAGAAAGGTCAAGGAGGGATATCAGCAATCATCCAGAGGCTTTTTTTCTCGTCTAATAAGTTACAGATAACTAAGTATTTTGTTGCCATTGTGTGTTTCCAACCCTTAAAAACTGTGCATTAAAACAATTGTAGTGCAACTTTTTCCCCACCCACTATGGAGCCAACTCCAAATTTTCCGTCTGATGCAGACATTCCAGAGATGCTCTTAACAGGAAACAAAAGCCTCCTACCAGAATAAAGCTCATCTAAATCTGCTACAAAAGGTTGGTCTGAATTGTAAAGCTGAGCATCTGACCATGTCCTTCTACCAAAGCAAAGGCAAGAACACTAGGGAAGCGCTTTACAAAGACAGGCCAAAATATAAGATTCCCAGGGTTGGGCAAGTAGTAATACCTCCAATACACTTCTAAAATTTAGTTTAGCAGGAACTGATACGCTTTGTGTAGTGGAACTATTGACACTACAACTTTAGAGCTTGTTTTGCCTACACAAGCTTTTCTTTAATGCTGATCTCAAGTCAAAGGTAGATCCACCTGATAGATGAACATAGGGGAGTAAAATCTACAAGAAATTAGGAATCCAGGCATGTCTTTTGTCCCCACAACTTCTAAACCACTGAAAAAAAAGTAAGAGAGCAAAAACAGGAGAAGTAATCTCTCAAAAAGGAGTTTTATTAAACAAAAGAAGAAATTTTACCCTAAAAAAACCCACAACTGCACAAGGAATAGGAAAATATTTTACCTAACTTTACATCTCAAAAAAGATGCTCTCTCATTTGAACAATTGGTTCTGCAATTATAATTGCTACGAAGCCTTTTACATGTCATCAGGCTAAATTTCATCTTTTTTGAGCCTGTAAAAACCCCTACTAGACATTACCCTGATGTCTAGTAAAAGCTACAGAACAAGTTCGGATGGAAAGAGGTTTTCAGATTCAAAAATAAGAACCAAAAAATATTCTGAAGTTCTCAGAAAGGAGATCTTTCCTACATTTGTAAAAGAAGTTAGTGAGTCATCCTGTAAGTAAGCCTCAATATGTCTGTAAATAACAGGGATCATTGTATCACCATTAAAATACATAATGCTCTTCCAACCATTGCAATTTAGGTTTCATACGCACTAGGATGCATCCTTCCAGAAAGACTCTCTTCCAGTCACTGGAAAACATAATAAACACAATCTCTACAAATCTGAATTAAACTTCCAAATAAATTCTAAAAGCGTATGTGCACTGTTACTGATAAAGGCTATTAGATTTGTTTCTCATGACATCAAGCAAAGGAAAGTAGCATAGATCCCCAAAGAGCTAGGTGCTAGATCCTAGGAATAAGAGGTATATTATCACCTTCTATTGCTCTTCAGCAGAGGATTCTGGCCACTGTCGACAGAAATAAGTAAGCATTAAAGAACTGTTCAATTACTACAGTAAATTATCCCCATTTTTCATACCAGTTAAAGGACTGGGGCACAGTCAAAAGACAACTTGGTTTGCTCAGCCTGAGGAATACAAAAACTAATTGCTGTCTTTAACAATGTAACAGGAACAGAGAAGATCAAGCCACACTTTTCTCAGAGGGGTGCACATTGAGAGGCACCTGGTACTAATTGCACCACAAATTCCAGCCTGGAATAGAGGGCCAGTGAGTGAACACATTCATCCACACAGCCTTCATCCTTGGATATATTCAAGGCTCAGCCAAAAGTAGACTGACCTAATAATGTTCTTCCAACAGTATTTACTCAGTGATTCAAAACAGCACACATGTAACAATCTACCACGAACTCTGCCACTTTCAAAAGAGTTATGTTTCATTATTCATTATCTTTTGCTATCGGGTTTGTTTTATTGGTACCTTTCCCTGACCAGCGAGAGTTTGAGATTACATTGAACACTTCAGGGTGGAAGTGCCCTGGAAGAAGCTGCAATCCACAAACCTTTCATCCTATTTTCTCTCCCACTGTCCAGCTGAGGAGGAGAAGCAATAGAGCAGGTAGGTGGCCACCTGGTGACTAACCAGGGTCAATCTACCACATCTACAACATAATTCAGAACCTTGAATGAGAAGCCTAAAAATTGTATTTTTAAAATAAATAAATATCATTTAACAATTATGACACAATACTAGCCTCCACGTCTGTGTGACAGGAGAAGGGAAAGAAAGAAAAATTAAAATTTCTTCTGGAGAAAGATTTCTGAATGAAAATTCCTCTCATGTCCCTTTGTCCTCAAGCGCTTTAATTCCCTCCTGCTTTCTAATTGCCAGAGGAGGTATCCCAGACATTTGCAAAAACAGAGGTCTTACCTATTTTTATTTTCCTTTCCTTTTATTTTTTCTTGGCCTTTGCCTCCAGTGGGATCCCATTCAACATAGCTGTCTTCAACTTTCAAGTTCGGGTGAGATGAAGTACTGTCCAAACTGAACAAAAATGCTGGTCAAGATAAAACAGAAAACAGTGAAATGGCATAACGCTCTCTCACAACACTGACTATTCATAAAAAATGATACAAGCAGCAGTAAAATTGCAGCATAACATTATTAGACGTGAGAGAAAAATCTGCTTTTCAGTCTGACACTTGTAATCAAGGTAAGAGGCCCTTTAAATAAAGCCCATCAACTTGCTTTCAGTACACAGGTTACAAAGGAAGTATTATCATCTCTAAAATGCTTCAGAGTCAGCAAGTAAATTCAGCTAGTGGTTGCTGCTGCTTTTTACAGCCTACTCAAAATTCTTATAATAACGAATTACTTAAAAAGGTAGGCTTATTTTCCACATTCAGCAGCACTGATTCTCCTATAACGTGTTTATGATTTATGAGGACTTCAAACTTGGGGAATACTCAATAGACAGGGTAGCACATCCAAGCAGACAATGCTGAACTGTGAAGTCAACTGCAGATACAAGAACAGCAGAGGATTCATGGAGCAGGAAGAGACTTGGTATTTGTGGCAGCCAAACCCTTCATGCAAGAAAACAAAACTAATACAACAGGCAAAACTGCCTAAAGATATTTACAGACTCTTCTGTAACTGTCCTGGTACCAACAGACATTACAGTCTGATTGTGAAAGAGATTTTTAGGAGTTTAGAATTCAACAGTACACAAATGTAAAGAACAGCCAGGTAATCACATGGATGAGGAAGCTGGTTTTCTATGGATGGATTATTAAAGAAAGTGAACTAAATGTTCACCCATAAATAATGAAAATAATAGGGGAACTGTGGTAACTACCCAAACAATCAAAACCAGAATTACTTTTCTGTTAATGGAATAGGGAATGTAAGTGGCTATTAAATGGATACTATGTGTCTGATAATGACTGTTGTTTAAGAGTATTAAAATAATTTTAGGAAAGTTATCAGAATGCCCATTAGTTCATTGAAATTGCATATTGCTTTGTTCTTATGAAATAGCTTCCACAAGTAAAAGAATCTACATATAAATTTACATAGTTGATACCAGTCATTTTGCCCTTTACACCACAGACCTGGCTGTAACTCAAGCCATAGGGTCACAACCTCCACCTTAATAGTTAAGATTTGTGTTCTCTCACAAAACATCACTTCCAGGATTTTTTTCTGCTAGTTCATTTAAAAGATGTTAGGAAGCCATCCTAACAGTCCTCACATCAACCAGTTTTGCGCACAATGACTATAAACTGTTAGCAAATTTGAAGTTGCTTATTTTTTTTAATATTGACAGTGGCTAGAATCTACAGCTATGAAGTAAAAAAAAAAAAAAAATCCCAAACCACAAAACCAAAAAACACCCTAACCCTTTCCAGTACCTTCTTGTTACAGAAAGCTGTATCTGTCACTAATAACCAGATAACTACACCAACTGTTTAGATGCCCTAAGAGTCATTCATCCACAACATTCATCTTTCTCTTGCTGTATGCTGGCATGATGTAGGAGCACATGGCACTGTCAATCCACAATCAAAGGAGCCAATGTCAAGCTCTGCTGGAGAAAATTGACAATATTATCCCATTTTTCAGGGCCTGAATGCTGAAAGCAAAGCTTTGTGCCAATATGCTTCTTAATCCTTTACAGAGATGGTTGTTTTCCCTTCTACTTAGGAAGTGTTTCAGCAGTGCTTGTTCAGAAGCAGATTCAACATACAGGTTCATAAAGAAGGCAGAAAAGTTTAAGTATAGGTTTTTCACTACAGCTAAGTTTAGTCTTTCAAATTTTACCTTTGGTTTCCAGAGTTATGGGATCAGAGTATTCCCCTGCTACAGCTTTGTTGCAAGCTTGTACTCTAAGGTTCATGTATTTTGTATCAAATTTCAGACCTAAAAAACAAATGTTTAGAAACTGAAATTACATTACCAACAACTTTTACAAGACTAAGGCGTATTCCATGCATCTCTCTTGCATTTACCTCAGTCTTGCAAAAAAATTAATGCTTAAATATCAGTGTGAACTTAACACATGATTTTTTTAAAAAAAACCTTGAAGTCAAAATAAAAGACAGAGCTATTACTACACAAAGCACCCAAGACTAATGTGATATAATGGAAGCTTCATTACAGGCAGAAAAGGGGTATTTTCAAAACTTCTAAGCATGAAGAGTTATATTGATATTCTGGTGTTTGGAGTATAAAAGACCTTTACCTGATAATGTGTATTGAGTGGCTTTGATGTAGTCGATCACTTCCCAGTGCTGTTCACCTTTTAGCCGAGGGAGCCCGTCAAAGTTCGTTTTCCTGTACTCCAGTACAAAATGATCAATTCTGGGGTCTTCTTCAGGCATCCTCCACGATACTGTTATGCAGTTATCAGCAACCAGACATGCTGCTACATCTATCTCCGGAGCTTTAGGGACTGCACAAGCACATAGGTCAGTTTGAAGACTACAATGGACTGAGTATTACTTTGTTCTCCTTGGATTGACAGAATCCAGAAGTTTCCCCTGGCCTAGTAACACTCCTTTTTAGAGGATCTGTTTCATTAGAAAAGCATGATCAAAGACAAGACTTATTACTCATTTCTTCTACTTAATATACATTTTACTAAATGAGAAGTACACATTAGTTCTAGAGTGAGCATCTGCTTCAAATCTTCCAGATATTTGTTTTGTCTGTAAGCAAGGCTGATACCCTTCTGGAAACAGTAAGAAGAACTTGCTAGAGTAGAGTGGACTTACAATTATGAACCTACATTTATAATAAATACTGCACAGGGAGAACATTAAAAAGCAAACTTCTGAGTCTTTGGAAGGTAAGTACAGCTGCAGCCCTCACACAGCGTCACTTTTATTTCCTGTAAATCACTACACTCTCTTTACTGATACATAGTATTTCCCACTAACCACTCGACAGTCACCTAATGTTCTTTCCTTTTCACCCCTTGTCTTGAAAGAAGGGAAAATAATTCCAAAGATCCACTAAAGGCTGAAGTTTTGTTTATATACAACAGAAGTCTATTTCCAGGAAATCAAGGACCACTTCAGTCTGTGGAAAACATTTTGCATAAGAAGGCATTTACATACTATTTATAGTGTCTAAAGTACATTCAAGGAAGACTTTAGCTGGAGGAAGTGACAAAGACTTCTTACTGTTTTGCCTTTTTTGGAGGAAGATTCCGCAAAAATCTTTTCCTTTGTTTCAGCATTGATAAAAGCTTGAAATAGACATGAAAGTGGCCTGCAAGTCAACGTACCAAGCAGGAGCATTAAAAAAGGATAATCCTGATGCATCTGTGAAACTGACAGACCTGCTGATTTTTTTTTTTAAAAAAACATCTTTCATACCCCTCAGGCCCCTAACTGTGCTGTTCTGTAGAGGTCCCAGTGACCAAGTCCTAATTACATACACATTTGCCTTTATGCAGTTTTCTGTATAACTGTTTCTTGAACAGATTGTTATCCATGATTCCCCTCCAAAATGACTGATGACAATCAACTTCACATTATTTATGGTTCAGTCCTTTAGGGATGTGTAATTTTACCCTCTAGATACAGACACCTCCTAGAGCTACAGCAGCTCTACTAGAAGCAGAAGGCCTAACTTGCTTTATGAACACTACTTTCACACCTTCTCTTCATGATCTCTTCAAATATTTCAACGCAGCACTGCTGAAACACATCCTTTTACCCTCACATCCCTGCAGTTTAAGCCAGGTGGGAATTACACTGCAGGTGGTGTTATAGGTTTAAAATGCTTGGGAACAAGTGAGCAGCAGAGACGAGACTGAAAGCAAAAAATATTCAAGTCTGCAATGGTTTTTGCTGGGACAGTTACATTTCTTCACAGAGGCTTGTGCAGTGCTGTGCTGTGGATTTGTGACGAGAACAGTTTTGATAACACAGGGGTTTTAGTTAATTTGAGTAGCATCAAGTCCTCTTCTGCTTCTCAGACTGCCCTGTCAGTGAGGGAGCTGAAGCAGCACTGCCAGGACAGCCGACCCCACCTGACCCAAGGGATATTCCAGGTCATGTGATGTCACACTCAGCACATAAATTAGGAGGGGGGAGGGGGGGGAAGGGATGTTCAGAGTGATGGCATCTTGTCCTCCCAAGTCCCTATGATGGAGATAAGTTCACCTACATACACAGCTTTTACTTTACCTATTAAACTGTTTTTATCTCAACCCCCAACTTTTCTCACTTTTATCCTTCTTATTCTCTCTCCTATCCCACCATGGCAGCAGCGAGTAAGCAGGCAGCTCTGTGATGCTTAGCTACCTGCTGGGGTTAAACTACAACAAAGTGTTAATTACATGCATTTGCCATGAAAGTCATCCAGCAATAATTTGAAGTTAATTCAATAAGATGCCTCAATAGGCAAAAGAAAAATTAAGATTAGGACAAGCAATTCAGCTCCTATACCTTTAAGTTTAGCTACTTACTTCCATTATTTTTGTCAAAAGATATCAGATAAAGAGTCTTACATGTGCCTGGGATGACAAGAAGCCTTCAGCATAATTCTCTGGCAAGTAGTGTTCAAACTACCACACCACCAAACCCATTTTCAACTTCCCAGACTAGGACATTAGTATTTCATAATGTATGAAGGCCTGTCAATGCTCAGTGCAAAGTTGCCTGCAACAGTGTAAGCTATGAGTATTTGGTATCTGACTAATTTGAAAGCTTGGAACTATAGTAGAAAAAAAAGCAAGACTGATACCCAAGTAGTCAATTTGTTTAAAAAAATCAAAGGCCGAAATAATTTAAATTCCTATGGATTTAACAAGGAAAATCCAAATATAAGAAAGGTCATACTAAATAATGCCTCTATCCAGACACAAGACTTTGTTCATACTTGCTGTTAGATCTTTACACTCACATTCCTGTTAAACAGGTACACAGTGATCAGCTTCCTACCCTGCCCCCTTAGCTATGGAACATAGAGCAGTGATTGACACCCAGAGTCTAAGACTAGAAGGTGAATTTCTGCCTGGACACTGGTAGCTGACCACCAGGAATAACACTGGTCATTTACTACACCTGCTACCACATACTGTATCTGCAGCATCCAAGGCAAACAGGCAGAGATGTAAACTGATGCTGCCAAGTCCTTAACAGATTTGGATCAGTGACCCAGAGATGAAACAATCTGCATCGCTGCCAGCAGTATTCCTGTCAATATATTCTCAGTAACAGTCAAGGGCAAAGTGTTCTAAATAGGGAAGCAATATGAATAAAAAGACATTACAGATATATACTGGTCTAATGCACCTAAGTCTCCTGTCAGGAATAGATGCATCAATACACATTTTGTATTATGGTAATATCACAGCATTAGTAAACTATCTCTTTCCTATATTTCAGACCATTTCATCACTCTTGAAAGTGAGGTATTAGTTTACATTTCCAACCATAACACTATTGCAGAGGAGGAGGACTTTGGAGTATCACTGAGCATCAAGAGAAACTTCAGGTAACTTCACAGAGAACTGACAACTCAGAAAAAAACATGGTCTAGAAGACTCATTCTCACTTCTGAGGTCAGTGTTATTTTCCAAAATCCTGTCACATGTAGAAATTAACAAAAACCCAGAAAACTCCTATCCTTGAGGTATTCAATTTAGCATGCAATGAGTGAGAATGAGTTTAGGTACTCTGAAAAAGGGTGCAAGAGGTGCAGTTTTCTTTTGTTGCGTTGGTTTGAATATAGTAAGTTGTTTCAAGTAATAACAAATTAAACCCAGTGCATACAGTTTTTACCTGGCAAAAACTTCACAGCTTGGAGCATGCGCTTTTCCAGAGTGAAGTCCACCATCAAATGAGCCATACTGTCACTGACTTTTGGTTTCAGGGAGAGGCGGAATGCTGAAGCCACTGTGACACTGAAGTCAAGAAAGAAGCATTAGCAGAACGTATCTTACATCGTTTAAGCCATTTTCCAAAACAGCAATTAGATAATCTGTATCATTAACATCAAACTACTGATCAAAGAGCAGAACATTTTTCTAACACATAATTGTTTACCATTTAGCACACTCAAAAATTAAAAGTTTTGCTAGTGTGACTGTCTCAGAACAATAGTGCAAGCTCCCAGTTGTTCAAGATTACTAGGCAAATAAATACTAGAGGCAACTAGAGAAGAGTTTAAAACTTTTTACTACTGAAAAGCTTGGATAAGAGACCAAAAAAAAATCCATATCACTTGACATAAAATCAGTAAGTGTGAAAAATCTAAAGCACCACAGACTCAGGATCACATTTAGGCATTTCTAAACAGCAGTGAACAAGCTGACTATGCTGATTTCATATCTATGTCTGATCTTATCAGGATATGAAGAAATGTTTGAACCAGAGATGCAAGTATCAGACACGTTTTACAAGATATACCAAAGAACTCTCTGAAATTCAACAAAGGCAAGTGCAGGGTCCTGTACCTTGAGAGGAATAACGCCAGGCATCAGGACAGGTTGGGGGTTGACCTGCTAGGAAGCAGCTCTGTGGAGAAGGCCCTGGAGGTCCTGGTGGACAAAAAGCTGTCCCTGAGCCAGCAGTGGGTCCTGGGGGTTAAAGTAGCCAGTGGCATCTGGGGGTGAATCAGGAAGAGCATTGCTAGCAGGTCAGGGATGTGATCCTGCCCCTCTACTCAACCCTGAGGCACAACTGGAGTGCTCTATCCAGTTCCTAGCTCCTCAGGACAGACATGGAGCTCCTGGAGTGGGTCCAGAGGAGGCTACAAAGGTAATTAGGGGACCAGAGAATCTCTCTGATGAGGAAAGGCTGAGGGCCCTGGGCCTGTTCAGTCTCAAGAAGAGACACAGAGGGAATCTCATCCGTGTCTGTCAGCGTCTGCAGGGAGGGGTCAGAAGACAGACCAGGCTCTGCTCAGGGGTGCCCAGCAATGGGACAAGAGGAATGGGCAGGAACTGGCGCACAGGAAGTTCTACCTGAACATGAGGAAGAACTTCTTTGCTGTACAGTGACCAACCACTGGAACAGATTGCCCAAAGAGGGTGTGGAGTCTCCCTCACTGGAGATATTCCAGAGCTCTATGGGCCCAATCCTGTGTCATGTGCTCTGGGATGGCCCTGCTGGACCAAGGAGGTTGGACCAGATGACTCACATGCAATTCCTCCATGATTCATCCTGTGCTCCCATTTCCAATTCTGAAATCTTAGCTCAGTACTTGCTCTGAATACTCCCAAGGTATTTCTGCACTCCAACTACACTACTAAAAATAAGGACAAGTTTCTAGGATAGTTCTCTGACTCTGAAGACATCAGGCCATGTGGAAGAATTTGAATAACACTTATTCCAACAGCAAACAGGTCCCAAATCCTGCTTTAAAAAAGTATAAAATTCTGAACTATAAAGTATTATACACACCACAACAGTCAACTGTAAATACCTGAATTTATCTGACACCCACAGATGCGTGGCACCTTTAGAATACCTAGTTCATATCACTCCCTGAGAGATAAGATGTACTTCACTAGCATGCAGGAGAGATTGTGTGCTAACCACAGAATCACCAAATAATAGTGAAAAACAAAAAATCGGGTAGTAAGGAAGGCAGACGAAACATCAAGATTAATATTACAGAGATATATATATATGTATCTCAGGAGTGACAAGCATTACAATTTTGGGACACAAGACTGAAATGAATATCATAAAAGACAAGTCAATTGATTTCCCGGGAGAGGGTTCATGTTCTGAAATTCTGTATGGGCTGCCTGGCACATTCCACTGCTCAGCCTGATGGGTAGATGTCCCAGGTTGGACTTGACTCCCTGCGAAGTGCCTGGATCACAGCGAAAAAACCTTCCCCCTCCCTCTCCCTCTCTAGGACAGACCAAAAAGACCACACAAAATCAAAAGAACCCAAACCAAACCAAATTCCAAGTAATACACATTTATATATATATTTAAAATTATATACAAGATATCACCACAGGGAACCCCCCAAAAGGGAAAAGAAAAACGGAAGAAAGGGGAAAAGGGACAAAAAACAAATACATTCCTCAAAATAGCAGAGAACCACACCAAACAACTGCTGGCACTCTCCGCTTCCCAAGGCCAACCAGGTGCACCAGGCCTCACTCCTTCACCTAGGCAGAATGACAGCAAAGAACTTTTGCCTTCAGTCTGCTGGAAGAAAGAGCGAGAGCTTCCTCTCCCTTCTTATTTATACCTTTGCCTATGTAAAAATCGTATGGTATACTGGGAACATGGCCTTGGTTCCTTGGTTACAACCTGGTCACCAAGGAAGGCCTGGACTCAAAACCACTACAGTAGAGTAAATCTCTCCTTAAGGAAAAATAATCCTCTGATTAGTAGTAGGAGAATGCCAAGGAACTGTCAGCTTCAGATAGCTTTTTAACTTGTGTTTAGACACCAGTCACAGAGAACCACAAAGGATGAGGTGATATAGCATTTCAAGAAACCAGAAATTACTACTGACAAAAAGTATTGAGATTCCCTTCACAGCTACAAGACTTCTGACATTCAGAAGAAAAATTAGCTAGCAAAAGTCCTTAAGCACTCTAAAAAATAAACAAATAACAGTATTTTCTCACAATTTAAAGGGGCAGAGTCAGCTTGAAACAGCATTAAATTTCAGCCATCAGGTATTATTAATAAGCTTATTATTAAAAATAATCAATATACATATATATATATATATATAAAGACTTAATCATAATAGCAGTAGCCGATACAGAGCTCTACTTCCCTTCATTAAAACCTTCTATTTATTTAAAGATATGAAAAGCCAGGAAAAACACTACATGAGCAGCACAGAAGTTTTTAGTTCCCTTTCAAGAGTTGTAATAGCTAACACGTAGGAAAGAGTCACCAAATTTGACTTAAGCTGACTATGGCCCTTTCAAAATAAATGTGTTTTCAACAATAAGATTAATTCAAAGATGGAAAAGTGATAGATTTTGTACTGTACCTATCTTTGATCTGTCTGGCAGCCTTGATGCATGTCAGGAAGAAGAGAGAGAGAAAGTAGTTAGTATTTCCATGCAAGTATCCATGGCAGTAACATGCAAGAAGGCTGAGAACCATCTTCACTGCATTGCTCAGATTTTAAGATCAAAGTGAGCCTAACATTTTTATCAGAATAGAATGTCCCATTAAGCATGTTAATAGCATGTGTTAGCATGGCAACAGCATCTCACCTGAGAAAAAAAATCACTGATTTAAAGAACCACACCAAACCAATTCCAAATTACTCCACTTCCTGGGTGTGACTTTGTCTTTTTAACTGAACTGATGACAAGAGAAGTCTACTCCCCATCACATTTTAAAGGAGCTACAGAACTAAGTCAGCAACATTTAGCTACCATGGTATTTTCTGTGAAGCTATGAAGTGCTTAGTAGTGGCATGTGACCACACATGGCTTATTTGGCTACACAACATAGAATGTTTGCTCGGATAAACAAGAAAAAATAGGACTTGCTCTAACTTTTACTCTGAAAGTTATTAAACTTTCCCAATAATACTTCCCGAACATTGTCTCTGTGTGCCACTATTCAAAAACGACAGAACATAGTTTTTCCCACCACTTAAATGATACCCCTGAAGCAGATGCAGAAGTGGTGATGACATGCTTCAAAAATAAAGACTAACTGGCACTTGGAAAGACAAAAATTCCTGTCCTTCACCAAGATGAGCTATAAACCTAAACCA
>NW_020955309.1:1469025-1593516 GCF_003031625.1 Empidonax traillii
AAAAAGAAAAAAAAAAAAATAAAAAAAAAAAAAAAAAAAAAAAAAAAAAAAAAAAAAAAAAAAAAAAAAAAAAAAAAAAATCATGTTGTCCCTGCTACCAACCCAATTGTATATTCCAAAAGTGGAAAGCAGGAAAAAAACAAGTGTTTAGAAATAATTTAAGAGGTAGGGGGTTTTTTACCTCAAAACAAAGTTATTGTAGAAGCTATGGGCTGATTCTCCTATACGACAGCCGTAGATAAACAGAGCTACTTCACAACACTTCTAGAGGATGCAAAAAAAGTCTGTGCCAATAGAAGACCGAGGGCTGGAGCCTTCCCTTCAGGAACACTTGCTATTCTTACTAGCAGAATAACAGAATTGTCTGCCTAATAGCCAAGGCACTATTACCTTAAAATGCCATATCCAAATGGACAACTGCTAGTTAGTGTAATACCAGTAACATATCCTAGATATTATGAGTTCATTGAATTGGATTTTGGAATTGAAAGCTTCAGACTCCAAATCTGAAGACACTTTCCCCCCATCAAACACTCAAATAGCTTTCCTTAGTCTATTTGATTGCAAAAGAGCATTAGAGATATCTGAAATGAAACAACTTACAATAAAGTATATGCTACACTCTGCATAAAGCTAACTTTATTTTTTTACACGTCCTTTCTGTCTTGTCACAATGATCACTCCAACTGAAGTCCTAAGAAAAATGCTCAGCTTAAGGAACTGTTGCTCTTCAAGCTACATAAATCAAAGCTGACACCCAGAAAGCAGGACAGCACACAAACATGCTGCCAAAAGGTAAAACTGACACAGTAAGACAGCTTTCCTCCACCTCTTTTAATAAGATTTGTGTCCTTGTTCCCGCTAAAATGCAGGAAGAAAAGAAGTAATTTGGCCTTGGATTTGGTGTGGTTGATCCCACTACTACCACAAGGACTACTGTAGCAAGCACTACTATACTGATTCAGTGTATGAGGGGAACTGCTTCATTAACTTACAAGCATATTCTTCCAGTTAGATACATGTTACCTGATTTACAAATCTGCTGTGGTAAAGAACAAATTATCTGTATTGGTATCAAAGGCCCAAATCCAGGCTCTTGTCTACACAAATGTATCGGAAGGTTATGGGGAATATACAGAATTCAGTTTTAAACTAAGTTAAGTTCTGAACTGAATCCAGTTTTGCAAGATTGTTCAGCACAGCTGCAGAGTTCAGAGTTACAAGATCCACAGTTTGCACCAAATTCTTATCATCAAGATCTTATCACCTCCAGACAGAATCCAGAGACTGTCTGCAAGTGTTGTGGAACAGCACCTCTGTGAACAGGTCACTTTGAGTGCTGGCCATTACACATTTTCCAAGTCTTTACTCAGCTTTAGAGAGATTTGTTTCACCTTTACTTCCTGAGTTCATCAGTGCAAGTTTGCTTAACAATGGCAGTTGTCTGGGAGAAGGCACTGCTTTCCTTCCCTGCTCACTCTGAATAACAAAAAACCCCCTTTATTTCGTTAGAAATTGCATAAAAATTCAAGACTGTAGTGCTTGACTTGGTTTCTTCAACAGAGCAATAACTTTCTTTTTATAACTGTATTTTTATATGCTTCCCTATCCTTACTGTCACTACACCTGGTAACTTTACAGGGTCCAGGAGAGTAATGGAAAGGATATTTCAAATGGAGATGGATACCAACATCCACCTTACGCCCATCTGCTCAGTGTTTTCTACCTCTAAGAGTTTTGCAGGGTTCTTTATGTCCAGAGACTGCACAGCAATTTCCAGCAGCTCTTCAGAACTCTCCAGGGCGTGACTACACTGGTTAAGCTGATCCTGAAGCAAAAAAAGAAAAAACAATTTGATGTATTCATGTTTAAAAAAGTGGTTTATGAAGTACCAGTCCTAGAAACTACATGGTTTTATTATGCATTTGTAACAACTTATTACCTTATATAATCAAGGTGATTACCTCTGACACAGCATGCAACCAAAACTTCACTGTGCTTGACAAGTGCACAGTGATACACGCCACATCCTACAACTCCAAAGGGGAAAAAGCTGGATAGGTGGTGAAGTCTCATTTAAAAGCCAGATTTAATTTCAAGGCCTGTTTCTCCCAGAAAAAAATCAAGACTTCAGAAGTAAAGAAATAAACACTTGTATTCTTGTGCATTACAATTTCTGTTTACAGAACTGCACACTACTCATCTATGAATGACAGTGTTTATTGTAGCAGTAGCCTTGAAAAAGGCAATGACTTTTTCCCCAGCCAGCTCCAAAACTGTCACAAGACAATCCTGAAAATCAATATTGCTATATGAGAGACGGGAATAGCAGAGGAATGGGAACAGAGGAAGTTTAAAAGAATTTTACAAATGTAGTTATACAGTTACCTGCAGAGCTTGAATTTTACGAGCCTCTTCTTGCTGGATAGTGTTGGCCATACTCCCCTTCATCTCATGCAATACAGAATATAGACCATCAAATTCTTCATCCAGCTCGCTAATTGCATTGGAAGAGTTTACCTAAGAAGAGAATTGAAAATGCTGTTTACATTGGAAACAATGCGACTAACCTTTTAGACTGAAACTCACATTATTTGCCCATACATGTTTTGCCATGACCACTAGATAACTTGTGACTGCCCCTCAACTTATCAAAAGGGAAAAAGCATTACGAACAATGGACGAATCCTAAGCAGACACTACAGGGGAACTCTGGATGCTGAAATCCATGAAAATTCCATGATACTCAAACTTGCATAGAACCAGCATACCTGGCAGCTTCGTTCCATGCCAAGAAAAGCCTTCCTTTCCCTCCCACAAGTATACATGGCTTGCAGATGTTTGGAAGGAGGTAGTTATCCAGTTCCATGTAAAGGGATTTCACTTCATACTAAAAGCTGCACTGAAGACATCAATTTAAAGATCTGCTGGACAATTTCCATTTCTGCAGTTAACTTGTCTCAGCTTTAGCATGAAACAACTTATGGCTAATTGACAGACTAAAAGAACCTAAAACTCATGCTCGTATATACGCTTTAATAGCTAGGCCTAACTCTCAGCTTAAGCCCAACAATTTGCAACTACCAAAAAGCAAAAGAGCAAAAAATATTCTCTCAAGTACCATGATGGCCTCATTTTTCAGCTTGCCCAACAGAGGAGAAGTGTAAAAAATAGAGTACTTCCATTTAACAGGAGTTTGAGATCTTGCATCAGAATCCAGATTCTCTCTTCCATATAAATGAAGTTCTACAACAGCTTTTCTCATGAGATGCAAAATCACCATGCCTTTTATCTAGAGACAGACTTCTAACATGCAGATGTATTTTGAACTTGATTCTTACAGCACATCCCTTAGACACTATCCAGTTTGGGACTAACTAAACTGGAAAGGTGTTCCCCTCTCAGCTACAAGCTATGAGCCATAATATATACGTACCTGAACATTCGATATTGTGTGGTTCAGCATGTCGATGAAGTTGTGAATTTCATCATTTTTGTTCACTAGAGTACTGACAATCCTCTGCAGAGTCTCCTAGAATTACAAAAACAAGTGAGAGAAGTTGTAAAATCACCTTGAGATCTTTTATCACCATTTCAACACACATGAAAACTCATCATACACGTACCAGTTGTGTCAAATTCAACTTGCGTTCTGATGAGATCAGGAAATGCATTTTGTTAGAAAAGGGAAAGGATACCAGAGGTCTAAGAAGCATTCCACCAAACTGAAGACTTCCAGGTGTTAGTCTGAGGGAAGTCAAGAACCTGTTTTATGATGCTCCACTGTTCCACATGTTTTGCTAAGCAAGTCACCTACATCAGAACACCTCTGGCATACACAACTTCTCCAGATGAGGAAGGCAGTGCTTGAGCAACAAAATAGAGGACTAATAAAGAAAATTTTAAAAGCTGGTAAAAGCTAACACAGAGGAAAAACTAGCATTTCCAGTGTTGAAAGAAACTAGTGTTTAATAACTGAGAGTTTATGCTATATACAGAAATAAACCCATAACAGTGATCTGTAAACTTATTCTACAAGTGGCAAAATAGTTTGGGTGAATAGTCTTACATTCCAATTAAAAGTGACCTCAAAGAGGAAAGCTTTCTGAGAGTGAAGATAGAGAATCAAGATTATTTTGGTGATGTACTAATCCAGATGTTCAAAAAGCAGTAGATTCAGCTTACAAAACACATACAATCAGGCAAAAGTATTACATCTATCAAAAAATATTCTAAATTAATACTATCAAGGCTAATTTTCTTGAGTAGCCAGTCACATATTCTAAGAATTTGACAAAAACAGAAATGTGTGATACTCAAGTCAAGTTGTTCAATTAATGCTCAAAGCATATCACCATATGTAAGTAAAAATAAAGGACAAGGTGAAGAAGCAACTAACAATTTTCTGTAATTTTACTTCAGGCTGGTTGATAAGAAGTTTCAGAAGCAAACCTAACTCTAAGACCCAAGATTTGGCTCTTACCAAAAAAAAAAAAGTAATCCCTGTCCTAATTATAATTAATAAATTACTAATCAGCTGGACTCAGAGTTGCAATACCTCAACCTAACACTGTTACTTGACAACATTTAGGAAATCAATGCTTTAAAAACAGCCAGACCACCAAAGGGATGTTGCAGAAGTTCCTTCCACAAGCAATTCCTTAATAACCATGTGCTGTTTAGATCACATTCATCTGCTGGAAAGCAAGAAAAATATTTTATCCTTTCCCAACATTCACAGTGAACCTCAACACCATATCCAGTACAAGGAACTTCTCCCCTAGTCCTAAGCCATGCTCCCTCCTCTTTCTTCTGATCCTTTCCTCAGCAGTTTCCAACAAATCTGCAATGACGTATTTATTAGTACGCCAGCCCACTGTTTTCCGGTGTCATGCTCACAAAGTTAAACCACTGGCAGAGGAATCTGAAACTTTAGTGCTTTTATCACAGGTGTTGATGGTCTGACATGCAGAGGTAACAGACCAGCTCGCAATGGCTGAAGTAAGGACTCTGAGAAGAGAAACAAGACCCTGGCTTCTCTCAGAAACAAGAGTAGGCAAATCTTGACCACTTCATTACTGAACTTTTTTGTCATCTGGTGAAAACTGAGCACGTCTAAAGGCAGTTTTGTGTACATTAGAATGGCAGATGAATCACTATTGTCTAACCAGCTGCTTCTGCATTCACCACTGACCAGAGGCAATTGTTTTCACATGCCAGATAGCCTGGAGATAAGCCTTAGATCCTATGAGCAGAACTGTCAATTTGGATGAACACAGAAACTCACAATCCTCTTTCAGCAAGGATCTTAGGGCTTATTCAGTTGCAGCACATGGGGAAAAAAAGTCTTCTTGTATATAATGCTGAACAATGTTGTTGGGTTTTATACATTATGATTAAAGACGATGTATGTGTGAAGATAATTTAAAAAGTGTTCAGACATGCAAAAACATAGCAACAACTGGAACACAGCTGTTCACTTCTAGAAGCAGAGAGGCCCTTCATAAAAGTTAAAAAGTAAACTTCGATAAATTAAACCATTACAGCAGTTCTGTTCAAGAAGGAAGCTATCAGCTTGCTCAAGATCATTCTGAAGGGCTATGACCTGTCTGCATACAGAGCAGTTTCTGTAGCAGTCTTAGGCCTAGAACAAAATCGTAAGACATTTTAACCTTCACATTCAGATCAAATTTCCAGGAGGACATGCTTACTTCACCTCCATTAATTTAATCTTCTGCATTTGTCAACACATTGAAGCTGCCAAAGTTTGAAGGAGAACTTCATACAGTACAGGCGACAGTAGCAAATTTAATACTGTCAGAGAAAGTACTGTAAAGTGAGATCCACCGTAATTTTTTTACTGTATTCGGAACCTCTGAGCAGCACTGAAATTCAACTATGACCCCATTCAGAAACATCCACTTAGAGCACCCACGACAGCTGCAGCCCTTATTTACTCCTCTTCCAGAGAGACTAATCTCACATAGAGCAGGCAGAGACAGACAGACTCAAATTCACGTAATTCCTACCAGAAGCACACTTTATTGCCATTTCACATCTATCTCACCTTCCAAAGTACATGTTCAGAGATATTAGTTGCTTAGCATAAATAAGTTTTAAGTAGAATGCGTTATATAGAGTTACGATACTGTGTGATTTGGCACATTGCTTGCTTAGCTTTACTTGCTTAGGATGAGCAGCTGGATTTGCTGACCGTAAGCTGTGAACTCACATCAAGATCTGCTGTCAGCCGGAATAGAGTTAATTTCCTCAGTAATTTTCCTAGTAGCTGGCACAGTGCTGGGTTTTAGCTTTAGGATGTGAAGCTGATGTGAATACTGATAAAATACTGATGTTCTGGTTGTCCTTAAGTAAAGTAACATTTACCACAAGTCTGGGGCTTTTTTAGCTTCCCATGCTCTGCCAGCAAGCAGGTGCACTGGGAGCACAAACCAGAAGACAAGGAGGATACAGTTGTCAGCAGAAACTGCAACTCAACAATGTAAGAACAGTGAAGAGCCTGACTGTGTGCATAAAGAGAAAGAATCCCAAGAGGTGTCAGAGGACCCCAGACCAAAAATCAGCACCAGACCAAGAGCACGTGAAGTGCAGGTACAAAGTCATCAGAGTATAACTGGGAGGGGATTTATTTGTTTTGGGTCCCAGCTTGAGCTGACCTGCTGCCATACCACTCTCTTAAGGGATTTATTTTGATAACTCTGACATCTGAAGACTCTATTACGGGAGACCTGAGGCTAAGCCCAAAGAAGCTGCGACTCCTTGAATGGTGTGAGAATGTTCAGACAGGAGCTTCTCCTCTGGCAGAGCACAAATACTTAACTGAAGTAGCAAACACCCCCATTCTGTACGTTTCAAGCCATCAGTAGCGCTAAGTCACTCTGACGCCACTCACAAGCCAGTTTCCAAGCTGTGGAAAGCATAGTCCTCACAGAGACAGTAATAGAAGCCCTTTTGCATGGAGAGACTGAGAGCCAAAAGGCTAAGTCACAACTTTTCGCAGGGGAGCATCAGTTCAGAAAGCCCCAACCCTTGGCCAGTGATCTCCCCAAGGGAGGGTGATAGCAAGTAAAAGAAGAAGTAAACTGTAGGGCAGGATACACCGGGAAAAGAAACGCCACAAAACGCTTTAATGCATTAATTCCCTTCAACTCTAGACTGCATCAGTGGCAAACAGAAGGGCTTATGTATGCACCGTAATCACTTACGACAGGGATAACACAGGGTGAAAGGGCTCCGCACCGCTGCCGCACTTCCTTACAGAACCACGGGAATCGTTTGGCGTGGAAGGGACCTCTGGAGATCATCCAGCCCAACCACCCTGCCCAGGCAGGGTCACCTGGAGCAGGTGACACAGGAGCGCGTCCAGGTGGGTCCGGGAAGTCTCCAGAGAGGGAGACATTCCTTGTCTGCAGGTATTCCTTGCTACCGCAACACTGGCGGGGAGCGAGCAGACCCGGGGGAGCCCCTCTGAATGCGCGTCCCTCGAACTCCTCTCTTGCGCCGCTGCCCTCCCGTACAACTCCCTCCTCCACCCCCCCCCCCCCCCCCCCCCCCCCCCCCCCCCCCCCCCCCCCCCCCCCCCCCCCCCACCCCCGCCTCGGCAGCCAGGCCGAGCGCCGGGAAACGCCAGCACCGCCGGGAAAACGCCCCGCCGACCACCCCTTACCCCCCCGCCAAGTCCCGGCGCTGCCCGCCCGGCCCGGCCCGGCCCGGCCCCGCGGGACTCACACGCTCCTCGTCCATGGCGGCGGGGGCAGCGGGAGAGGCGCGGGCGGGATGTGGGATGGAGGGATACAGGGATGCGCTCCCCCCCCCACCCCGGGATAAACGGCGGTGCGGCCCCGCCCCGCCCGCACGGAGCGTGCGCGCGCCTGCGCGCCCTCCGCCGCTCTCGGGACCGCGGGTTCGAGTCCCGGCAGCGGCTGGCCCGGGGTGCGGTCTGAGGAGTGTCCTGGGACAGGAACGCGGGATTGGAGTGTCTGTCAGGCGTACTGAGCCTGCCCAGTGTCAGTAATGCATACACAGATCTCCGAGGCAGGTGCCAAGAGGATGGTCTCAGCTTCTTTTCAGTGGGCAAGGAGCAGTGGCCGTAAACTGAAATACAGAAAGTTCCGCCTCAACATGAGGAAGAACTTCTTTCCACTGAGGGTGGCAGAGCACTGGAACGGGCTGCCCAGGAACATTCATCACAGTGGAGGGATTTTGCCACCTGCCAGTGAAGGTGGCAAAAGATACCTCTTAAAACCCTCTCTGCCTCTGTGAGTCCTGTCTCTCCATGGTTGTACCTTCTTTGAAAGCACTGCACAAATCCAGAGCAAGAGGAAGTGCAGAAGCAGTGAGGTGGTGTCACCTGCCAAGAGGCGTGGCTCAAATCTTCCCAGCTTCATCCAGAGATCTCCTGGGACTGCATTAACTGGCACAGGCTGGGCCTTGGCTGAGATTTGGACATTTATGGTGTCTCCCAGGTACCTGATAGCTTATTTTTTTCCCATTAACACCCACAGCCTGTGCTGGTAGTTTCCATTTAAAACTATTTGAAAGAAGAGGAAGAAAAATCATGTCTGGTCATGAGACACCTCAGGCAGAGTCAAGGAGACTTACCATGACCATGAGCCTATGAATCAGAAGCACTGATGTTTATTCCCAAATTTTGTTTAGCTATAAAATACTAAAATCCAAAGGGACTTTCCGTGTTTTGGCACAGGAGAGAAGTTGGCATCAGAGTCAGATATAGTGGCTGTGGTTACCAAGGTTGCCAGTAACACTGGCCCCAGGAAGGGGCACATCTGGCTCTGAAACCCTCTGCAGTGTGTTGGGGTGGGTGTTTAAATTGATTTCTGCAGCTGTGGGCCCACTTCTTAATTCCAGATCTGGACTATGTGGAAAGATTCAACCGCACACCTTCGTATATGCCTTCTCATTTCTAAACTGCAGAAGGGTCGCCATTGAGAAATTATTCCAGTTTTATGGGTTCCTTCACCACTCTTGCGAACACAAGTCCAGAGGAGGCCACCAAAATAATTAAAGGGATGGAGCATATCTTGTACAAGCAAAGGCTGAGAAAATTGGGATTGTTCAGCCTGGAGAGGAGAGAGATTTTTGGTGTGACCTAATAGCAACCTTGCAGTACCTGAAGGAAGCCTACAGGAAAGATGGAGAGGGACTTTTGGCAAGGCCATATAGTTACAGGACAAGGGGAAATGGATTCAAACTAAAGGAGAGAAGGCTTAGATTAGGTATTAGGAGGAAGCTCTTCCCCGTGAGGGTGGTGAGGCCCTGGCACAAGTTGCCCGGAAAAGCTGTGGCTGCCCCATCCCTGGAAGTGTTCAAGGCCAGATTGGGTGGGGCTTGGAGGAACCTGGTCTAGTGAAAGATGTCCCTGCCTATGGCAGGAGGGTGGAACTATGTGATCTTTAAGGTCCCTTCCAACTCAAACCATTCTATGAATCTTTGAAATTGAGCAACAAAAGACCTAATAAGAATATTTTCTTTACAGTTGTTTGTGTTCTTTTTTTTCCCTGATGGGAAGTTTTTAAAAGGGAAAGGACTGATGAGAAGAAATACTTCAGATGATTAGAGTTGGTCCTAAAGGAACCTGCAATGACTTACTGCTCCCTTATACACTGGGAAATTGGGGAACATGTGCAATTTCTTGGAAGCCCTTGGGGACCTGGGTCCTGGACAAACAGATGGTCACTGAACAAAAGTATGGGCAGAAATGCTGCTGGCAGGATGCTAGAGAATGCTGGCAGGATGCTAGATCCTGTGAGTTAAAGTTGTTAGCATATTTTAAGCCTAAAAAAGAGGTATCACAGAAAGAAGACTCAAAGGAAACGACAAGAAGTTGGAGAAGGGGGAAATACTTCAGGTTCCTAAAACAAGAATGGACCAACTTGGCTAATCACAGAATAACTAGAAGTTGCATTTAAACTGTGTCCACACAGGATGGTGAATTAGATGCATCTATTTGTCAAAATTTTCATTAAAACCAAGGTTAGAAATGTAAGAAAGGACTTTTTCCCAAAGCCATTTTCTCCTGGCACCAAACATACTGCGTTCTCACATTTAACACCTGAAGCATAAACCAAGATTCAGCCTTACCTAGCCACCTCCTAGAAGCACTTGTTACCTTGAGACCCATGAGAATGTTAATATTCTATTCTTCTTGATCCAGGCATAGTATTATGCCATTGTTGTATTTTCTTCAAATGATAGTTAGACCGCAGCACTTACTATTTGCAGTGCCAAATAAATCTATGTATTGTGAGAGGAGGAAGCAGCATTTCTGTATGGATGAAGGCTTGAAAATAGTTAAAACTGATAGTAAAACTCTGTCTGAGAAACCAAGCTAACTAAACAATAAGGGAGGAAGGAGGCTATGGATGGCCTTTTTGACATAGTGTGTTTGCTTTGAGAAGGCTGGACTCTGTGACAACTGCCTACAGACACTGGAGTTGCTTATATGCAACTCAGTGTGGCTCTATTATCAAGTCACCTTTCTCCTTGTGCAGCTCAAAGTCACTGTGACTTTGAAAAGGTCTTTTTTTGGTGTTTAAAACAATCCCACAGGGCCACTCACTCCCACCATCGACTTGGAGCCCTTCTGTGTTTTTTGAGGGTACATGTGGACATGTACCAAAGCAAGGAGCAAGTCCCAGACAAACTAACCCAACAGGCTTTTTGTTCATGAAGACTTTTCTTCCTGCATAATTTTTCCTTTTTTTTTTTTTTTTTTGTCCCCAATTTGAGAAGAAGGTCAGAAACCATCAGTACAACCAGCCAGTTAGAGGGAAGATCAGTGGAGCCACAGAGAATCCTGTGTGCCTCGGTGTATGGGATAGAAAACAATCTAAGAACAGCAAAGACTTCCCTGGTTTTTTGGCCAGCAAACTACCCAAAAATAGCTGAACTGGCTAGCATGGCTTTTGTGGGCCACATCCAGGGCTTCCTGGAAGTCCCTGTGGATGGGCTAAGAGATCGCGACAGCTTTTGATTATCACTTTGTTACCTTGATGAGCACCAAAGCCTCACAATTCAGTCTGATGATGGCTCCTTATACCAAATGCAATCCATGCAGTGTTTCTGTCATGACTCAAGAAAACACGGTTTGTGAAATTTCCTTCTCCCCTCTGACAATTTCTGTCATTTCTCTTGGAGTGTTTTGCCGCATGTCAAGAACAGAGGACAGTAGGCAGACGAAAACAGGCTTTCCCTCTGTTCTTTGAATCAGTCACTGTGCTGAGGGAAACACTATAAGGTTTTATTTATGTGCATGCAGACAGAGAAGACTGTGGCTATCAAATCTGTTTTATTGTTTCTACAGGCTCTGCAACGATTTAAAATTAAAATCTACACACACATTTGTTTGCTGTAAGAACTTGTGTGTTGTATACTTACTGTAGTAGAGCTTTGGGTTTTGATGAATTTTCTTAGTAGTTCTTCCAGTTAGAAAGGGAGGAGAGTAAAATCTGTTCTGAGACTTGAAAAACTTTTTCTGCCCTGGAATGCACATTAAAATCTACTGCATTTCTGGTTTTATATACACATTGTGGTTTAACCCTAGCTGCCAACCAAGCCCCACACAGCCACTCTCACTCCTCCAGCAGCAGGATGGGGGAGACAGTCAGAAGGGTAAAAGCCAGAAGACTTGTGGGATGACATAAGGACAGCTTAACAGGTAAAGCCCCTCACGCAACCAAAGCAAGCAAGGAATTCATTCAGTGCTTCCCATGGGCAGGAAGGTGTTCAGCCATTCTCAGGAAAGCTGTGCTCTGCCATTTGTTAACAAAGACTTGGGAAGACAAATGCCATTCCTCCAAACATCCTCCCCTTCCTTCTTCTGCCCCCAGCTCTACCTGCTGAGCCCAATATCATGTGGTCTGGAATATATGGTATATTGCTTTGGTCAGTTGGGATCAGCTGTCTCAGCTGTGTCTCTTCCCAGCTCCTCATGCATCCCCCAGGCCCCTTGGCATCACAGCAGTAGGAGAAGTTGAAAAGGCCTGGATGATGTTCAAGTGCTCTTCAGCAACAGCAAAAATATCTCTATATTGTCTTGTGTTTTCAGCACAAGTTCAAAATACAGTCCCATACCAGCTACTGCGAAGCAAATTATAAAAAAAAAAAAAAAAAAAAAAAAAGAACTGAAACTTGGATTGCTCTTCACTTAGTGATACCCTCATGCCAGTATAATTGAGGTGTCAAATTAGGGTTTGAAGCTTTAAAAATAATGTTTTCCTCATTTAAAGCACTGTAAGTCAGTGGTAAATCTGTATTAGGGACACTGGATTGCAAAGAGGAAAGAAAGGAGTTTGGTGAGATTGATGTAAAAACTACTATTGTCACTCAGCACACAATAAATCAGGATTGGCAGGATGAAATATTTTTTTACCCCAGCTCCAACTTGACATCATCAATGTGACAGAAAAGCTTGAAGTCTGAATCCACTAAGGACACATGCTGCACCAGGTAGCAGAGTGCCTGTGCTGGCTCACTCTCCCTTGCTCCGTGCAGCCTGGAGTTCAAGCTTTGGGTATCTGTGAGGGGAAAGGAAAATAAGAAAAAAAGAAATGTGTCATGGAGCATCTCCTTTATCAGCTGCAGCGCTTGGATTTAGAGGTTTTGCTGATTGCCTCTGTAGAAACCTGACTTCTGTGAGCACAACTGGGAAGGTGCACAACAGGCTGCCCCACAGGAGGTCCTATAGCTCATGGACAGGAGTATTGCTGGCCTGATGTTGAACCACAGACTCTTCCAGAGGACATAAACATCCTTCCTCATGCAGATTAATTTTGTAGTTTTGGTGAAAGCATCTGTGCATGCTCCTGGTACTCCTCATGTTTATACAAAAGTTATTATCTGCACATGGCCTAAAACCTGCTTAAAAAAATTCCTGAAGACATGATGGAAAACCATACCTAATCAGTTAGAGACCTTGTCTTCTCCAGAGTCAAATTCCATGTTTCTTTTCTCTCCCACGTCTTATTTTGTTTTATACTTTTGATATTGCTACCATGCATGAATTTCCCATGTATACCACATGCCATTTAATATTTTAAATCAGCTGCTTCATCCATGAGTGTGAGAGGGTATTTTCCGTGAGACAGGCTTCTAAACCTCCTGGCTCCCACCGTGTGCCATAGTACCAGAAGTATCACAGAGACACTCACAGCTGCACCCTGGGTCACAGTATTCTTCAGATCAGTACTGCGATAAGAAAAACTGTATGTGGCTGCAGAGGAAACTGAACAGAGATGGGTTGTGCACATGTTGGGTATACTTTCACCTTCAGTTTACAACTAGTGTAAATTTCTTTCTTTTCTGACCCTTCACACTGTCTGCTGTGAAGAGTCTTCAGTTCCAGTAATTAAAGTCTTGGGCAGTGGCTCCTGGTGGCCAGACGGGCATATTTCCTCAATTACGCCTGAGAGAGAGAGAGAAACTCTTCAAGACACAGGGTATATCTGTATAAGTAGGATATACCCATATGTACAACTCAAATTAAGCAGAGCCAAAAAAGTTCTTGGGAGCTGCTGGAAAGAAACGAAAGACCCGTTACATAAAAACATGTATATTGCTCAGGAGTCACCCATCCATGAAGCTGTAGTCTGAGTTCTTCAAATCACATAATTTTGTCAGTTTCTGAAGTTGCTCCTCTCATGCCAAAGCACCTATTGAAACAAGCTTTGACCCATGTCAGAAAGCAGTGAATAAGGACATTTTCTCAGCCACTACCTGTGAAGGCCTGGCCCAGAGCGACACAGTCCTGAAGTCACTTTACATTTTAAAACCAGATTTGAGAAGCCCTGCAGCCAGCCAGCAGCAAAAACAAGACAGGCAGGAAGGAGATAAAGTGGGGAGGAACAGAGGAAACAGAAGGAGACAAAGCAGAGAGAAGTAGTTTTTTCACATGACATAACAGCAAGCACACCTGGGAAAAAGGGTTTGCTGCTGTTTTTCCAGTAGAGAATGAGGGAGCAGGAGGTAAGAGGAGAGGAGGAAATACGAGTTCTCACCTTCAGGGCAAGATGTGCTGGCACACTCCAGTGGAGAGGCCAGTTGCAGTTAGGAAGAGAGGGAGCATAATTAATAAGGTTTTCAAGGCTGTCTGCACTTTGCTGGGCTGTACAGTCGGCTGCGCTCCTCTGGCCGTTAAAGATTACGGAATACCACTTCTCTAACTTGCCACCTCCCTCTTCTTTAAAAGAGGTTCCCAAAGCAAACTGTGGGCAAAGGCTTTTGCCTCCACAGCTGCCCCACTAGAGGGATGGAGGAGAGAATCAAAATCGTAAAAGTGAGAACGCTCATGGGTTAAAGGACAGTTTCACAGGTAAAGCAAAAGTCATACACGCAGGCACAGAAGAGCAAGGAGTTTATTCGCTGTTTCCCATGTGCAGGCAGGTGTTGGGAAGGAAAATGCCATCGGTCCAAATATCCCCTTCCTCCTTCTCTGCCCAGCTTTATATACTAAGCCTGACACCATTTGGTCTGGAATATCCCTTTGCTCATTTGGGAGCAGGTGTCCTGGCTAGGTCGCCTCCCAACTCCTTGTGCACCCCCAGCCCCCTCGCTGTTGCAGTGGTGAGAAAAGCAGAAAAGGTCTCGATGCTGTGCAACCCTCTTCACCATTAACCCCCCACTCCCCATTCCTGTATTATCAGCACTTTTTCCAGTACAGATCCAGAACAGCCTTGACTACTCTGAAGGAAATTAACTCTCTCTCAGTCAAATCCAGCACTCACTCCAGGTAGTGCGTGCTGGTGGATGGCAGGGTGCACCATGCAGGACACAAGGTCCCTAAAGCTGCTTCAGAGCCAGGATTAGCCCTTGTCCTCTTAATGGGCTCAAGACCTCCTAATCCCGATTTTGTGCTGCAGACTGGTTTGCCCTCCTCACCTAGGGCACATGCTCTGCGTGCACTGTTGTCTGCCACAAAGAGCTTTTCGAGCACAAAAGATCTGTGGAGGCCCCCGCCTTCTGGTCGGAAAGCTCCGGGCAGGTGGCTGCAAGTGCCCAGCTGATGGCACTGTGTCTCCATCAGTCTGCCTGGTCGGAGGAGAACTCACATGTGCCTGGCTGAAAAAGCCTGCCATTTGCCGGCCGAATGAGTCACTTGCTATTCACTGACGAGCATTTATATTTAATAGTGTTTTTACCGGACCCTTCTGGGGGCATGTTCTCTTTTGAAGCACCTGCAGGTCTGCTCAGCTTCAAATAAAAGGTTTCTTTGCACATTTGAAGAACTTTGCAAAAGATTTGAAGAACAAAGACAAGGCAGAGAGATGGAAAATGTGAATTTGCCATGACCTGCGTTATCCCAGGGCTTCTGCCAGATCCCCAGAAGCTCCCCAAGACCTGGGTGTCCCCCAGATCCCCTGACCTCCCCCACCTGTGCCACAGGCTTCCTTTAAGTCCCTGTTCTTGCAGACACCTCTCTGGCCCTGTGCTCAGACACAGACCTCATCTCCCAGGAGATGCTGAGGTTCCACACGGAAAAGGACACCTTGAGATCACCTGCAGTTAGAAAAGGCAAATGCACACTAACACAAACTTTCAGTGTTGTTTAGGTCTGATTCTAGGTTCTGTCTCTGAATGAAATCCAGGCAGATTGCTGCTTGTATTTATGGTTTTGTTGCCTTGTGGAGAGTGCAGTGCCAACAAAGGACCCTGCATCTAGCATTCTCACCTTAATACTACTTGAAGAATGGAGTTCAAACCCACCACACATAAGGCTTCAAATCCTTGTTCAAATAATTTTAAGGTGAGAAGGGTTAAAAGTACTTGAAAGTGTCCTCCACTCTGTTTTTTTAAGGGGGTCAAAGAAAAGCACAAATGAAATTCCACCATGATATTCTGTACTGGAGTGGGACTCCTGGTTTACTACACAGAGAGAAGAACTGCAGCGTGGATGTGCAAGGAGGTAGCAACACCTCCACTTTCTCAGCTGCCTGCAGTTAGCTAGAAAGTGAATAAAATAGAAAAAAGAATAAAGCTTAAAATAGCAGCATAACTACATGGTCATCAACTGATCCTGTAAAAGGCAGGGCAGAGATTTGAAGCCATTGTCCATCTGCCTACCTTAACTGAGGTTATCAAGGGAAGCCAGAGCTGCAGAATGGAGATAGCTTCCATTGCTCCTCCTACCCACCCCCCCCCACGACAAGGGTGGTTTAGTCTGTGAGATAGACAAATTTTATATCTAGTTTGACAAATGACAGAGAGAGAGGGATGGAAAGATGAGGAACTTTGTCCCAGATTTCAGTAGCAGCCATGGCTGTGTGACACCTCAGTATCTGAGACAGAAGAGCAGAAGAGAGTCGTGGAGAGACGGTCTTGGTGGGGATCATACATGGTGTGCAGGGCTGGGACCAAGGGCTTGATCTTGGAAAATAACAGGACAGCAGAAAATCAGAGGGAGGCACAACCAGGCAATGGGTGAGAGTGTGTGGGGGAGAGAAGGGGCTTAAGGCAGACAGTACGGAAGGAAAGCATCAGCAAAAGCACAAACTGAGTCTTACATGTGGCACAAAGATCTTCCATGTGTTCAAAGAAAAGAAGAAATTAGGAATGCAGTGATTGAGGTGAGGTAAAAAGGGGAACCAAGGTATATGAACCTTAAGGACAAAAAGAAAATTATAAAAGGGTTGAAAGCCACATTTCTGCACCTCTGTGAAGGCAGCGTTGCATATCCTTGTGTGTCCCCTTAGGAGAGCAGCAGTGGATGACAGATCTGACCCCTTCTCAGATCTTGCAGGGAATTCTGGCTGCACAGCAAAAGAAGATTGGCAGCAAGAAAAAAAAAGACACAGTATGGCTGGGCATGATGAGCCATAACCCACAAGAATCTGGGGAGCATGACATGGGTGTCCTGACCCTTTCCTACACTTGCTGTAACTGAAACACAAAAGCAGATGACCTTTGTGCCAAAAGCCTCTATCAGATATACAAAGGAGCAGTGCACTCTTACAGGAGAAACTAAAAGAAAAAAATAATGTTTCCATTTCCTTTCAGAGACTTGCACTCAGTTTCCAGTCAAGACAGAGGGAGCACCATTGCTGAGAGCACTTCCAAACACAGGAAACGCCATGCATCCATGCATGCTGTGGGAAGAAGGTCTACAGTGCCAGGACATTAATTTAGACTCCCTAATGAGATCTGAGCTGCTGGTGAGATCCAGTAGTCCCAGCAAACTCAATTTGCTAGGATGTGCACTGAAGTGAGCATGGCTGGTTTGGTTTCCTGCTCATACATAGGGGAAAGAGCAGGCCGGTAGTGCCCCAGAAGAATAAATATGGCTCAACGTATGCTCAGTTGAACAGAATGGAATTATTTATGGAGGATGATGCTGGACAGCAGCAATCCCTCTCCTAGCGGAGGTCCATGAGGGAACCTTTGCAGATGGCATTTGTAACCATGCCCTGTTGGCTGTGCTCAGGGAAGGGTACCACACAGAAAATTTGCTTTTCAGCACAGCATCCTGCAGAGAAATTCCTGTTGGTGAGAGCCCACAACGAATATCACTTCTTGGTTTCTCTGTACAACAGCTTAAATGAGCACACAGTGAGTTTCATGGAATGTCCATTTCCTGTCATGCTAAATTCATGTCAAAATTACTCTATCAGCAGCCTGTTTAAAATAGGGTCAGGATGAAGCACTGATTTTATTAGTTGATTGTCCTTGCTAGTCAGTGGTTCTGTATTTCACAGCCACATTATAATGGGTGGGTGACGGACTCTGCAGTCAGGATACTTTTAATTCCCCCTAGATTTCATTACTGTGACTACAAAGGAAGGAACAGAATAGCAGACAAAGCTGTTGCTGTTCAGGCTCACGATGCTGCCTATGCCTTGTACTGAGGTGTGCACTTCTGGGAAGTTCAGACCTGCACACTCAGGGTTCTGGGTTTTTTCGGGGAGCAAATTCTATTTTGATAAAGCTCTTCCACTGTTTAATGTACCCAGTGAGCAGTTGCTCACTTCATCGCCGCCTTCCTCCACTCCTAATGGGGAAGAGATCAGAAAGATCTCATGGCTTGAGATAAGAACAGTTTGATGATTGTAATGCTTTTAATTCTACTAATAATTGTTATGAAAAGGAGAAAGGGGGATGAACAAACCCCAAGAGAAACAAGTGATGCACAGTACAGTTGCTCAGCACCCGCTGATCAATGCCCAGCTCTCAGCAGCGATCAGCCTCTCCCAGCCAACACCCCCTGGTTCATATACAGAGAATGATGTTCTCTGAAACACTTGGATTGTTCAGCTCACCTGTCTGGGCAATGCTCCCTGACAGTTTATTATCCACCTACCCACTGGCACAGCATGGAAAACTGTAAAGTCCTCAATTTAGAGTAAGCCCTTCTCATACTGAATCCAAAACACAGCACTACACCAGCTACTGAGAAGAAAATTAACTCTCTCCCAGCTGAAACCAGGGCCTTATCCACCCTTTATTCCATACCATTTATGTTATGCCAGGTTCTACACTTCCCAGTGCATCTTTCCTGTCTTTTAATATATGTATATACACAGCTATCATTAGTCTGTGGACCTTCTCTGTAAAAGTCCACTGAGTTCACTCAGTCCATGACCTTGGGCTCCATCTATCATAACAGTCTTTCAGGATAGGAAAGACGGTGTGGATTTGTCTTATGTTGACGCCAGTTCAGTTTCCGTCACTCTCGTCAAAGTTCATTCTTCATTAATGTGACAATCAAAAGGGAGTCAGGTTCAGATCCCCAAATGTGGAGTTGCAGAGACAGGCATTGCAAGGCACCCAGGGTGGTAATGGGCATATGGGTGCCATGGAAATCATAATATGCAGTATTATATAGCAATTAACATCACACATTTTAATTCATTGTTCATCCTTACCCAGAATCAAATACCCTTGAAGCACAGACTGAACTTCCCCATCCTCCTACATGACCCACCAACTGCACTCACCCAGGTCCTTGAGCAAAAGTAGTCTCATGTGTGGGCTTGCCTTTGCTTGAGAAAGGAATAAGCCAGGTTGTTTCCCTCGGTATATTTTTAATGTGCACAACAGGAACTTTATTCCCTTCTATGGTACATAGGGTTTTGATGGGGCAGAGCCAGCTTGATTGCAGATCCCACAAGGCTTTTGCTAAATGTGTATCCCAGTGTTTGAGGGTCCCATCATCCACTGCTCTCCAAGTAGCCTTTAACATTTCTTTTATTTTCAATTTTCCTAGATGCTGGTACATGTGATATACTGATAAGGGAAAATACCAGTCTGTGTAACTTAATAAGTGTACTTCTGCCATTCCTGTGCTGTTGCTAAGACAGCGCCTTGTTGCTGGTAAGCAGCCAATAAGGAGCAGCCAATCAGCAGCCAATGGGAAAGCTGCGTATGGCGCGAAGGGGCAGCCAATGAGAGGGCGTGTATTGAGCAAAATGTAGCAAATGAGCGGCCAATGAGGAGCTGAGCAGATGGGCAGCCAATGAGGAGCTGTCGCTGGGGGAAGGGGCTGAGGGACTGCGCATGCTCTGAGAACAAGGTGGAGAGTTCAGAGGGAGGTAGAGTTCGAGCCTTTATCCCCACGGCCACCTGAGACGACCACGGGGAAGAAGTGCACAGGCGCCAGAGTGTCCCAAGGTTTAAATATACCATCCCTCTGGGAAGGGCCATGAATATGTAAAAATATGCATGAAGTCACTGTATAAAGCAGAAGTTGGGAATGGGGAGCAGATGCATTTTAGGCAGAGCTATCCCCCACGCATCTGGCACTGAAATAAAGAAATACCTGCTTAATAGCACCTGTGGCTATTGAATTTTACTGCCACCACTTTTTCTCAGCATCAGTAGACACTCCAGCCACTTTCTTTGGCCCAAGTGTCTATAAGATTGTTTTGGAAATGAGTCCTCAATTCTTTTTGAAATATCATGTTTGAAGGCCCAGGATAGTGTGTTTCCAGCCATCCAGTGATTGCTTCTACTATTTCAAGTACACGGCATTTGCTTTGGTGGGTTTGGTGGGTTTGTGGGAGAGTGAGATAGTTAATCTGTCCAGGCTCCCCATATTTATATTTCAGCCATCGCCCTCCATAGCAGAGAGGCTTTAAACACTTGATTTGCCTAACTGCACTGCATGTTTCACATTCATGGATAACCTGTGCGACAGTGTCCGTGTTTTAAGTCCACCCCTCAATCATGAGCCCATTTATATGTTGCATCTCCTCCTTGATGGCCCAAGGTGTCATGGGCACACCAAGACAGAAATAACTCATCATTATGTTGCCAATCCAAATCCACTTCACTGTTAGCAGCTGGAGACACCTGTTGATTATTTGGATGTACGTGAAGGTGATGCACCTTTACAAACAGATTCTCCACCCAGGCAACAATATCTCATGACAGTGTGCCAGCCCAGGTGCATTTACCACTTGTGCTGGTTTTGAAACTCAGTGGGAAAACCAAGCCCACTCAAACTCCTCCATTTCAATACTGCAGGAAAAAATACTAGGAGAGATTATAAGATGGAGTCCCAATTTCCTGAAGAAATTGTAATAAACACAACAATAATAGTAAAAGCATTTTCCACAGCTCGTACAGCCTCTTTCTCTCTCTGCTGCTTTACTACAGTACAGGGATGCATTATTAAACAAGGCATAATGTTTCTCACTTTCAGATAATTTATTATATCGGGGGGAGGGGGTGTCTTCAGCACTCTCACCTCTTCCTCTGCAAAGAGTACAAGGATGTCATTAGTTGTTACAAGTCATTCTTTTCCAGTCTCTTTGTTGATGCCTGCTTCCCTAGAAAGTGACCCCAGCTGCTTGGGTTCATTACCCTCTGATTCCAAACCACTAGCCACATTATCCCAGCATCAGAGCAGCCAGGTGATAATGTGCTCAGCTAGATGGTGGCTGAAATCTTGCTGTCTCTCCTGCAGCTCACTCAGGGATAGGGATCAACTGGATATTTCTTGTTCTGCCTCTCGCTCCTGCTCCTGTGATAGCCTTGCTTAGCCTGCTTTGTCCTCCTTTACTAAAAGAGATGCCTTTTATGTCCATTTCTTTTTGTGTGCAGGGGCAAGTGATACTGGCACAGGTTGGTTCTTTGGTTCAGCTGCAGGGGCTGTAGCTTAGCTCGTCAGTTCCAGAGACTTTCTCTTGCTCCCAAAGGCCCTAAGTGGGTCTGAACAGGACTTGACAGCCTGGGTCAGCCCCAACATGGTGCAGTGACTTGTGTGCCTCTGGAAGCGCAGTTGAACTCAAAGCTATTAAGGGTCTTGGGCAACCTCAATGATTCTGTGTTGTTACCTCCACTTGGGACCTCAAGTCAACAGGCGGCTTGACACAGACCCACTTACTGACACCCCCACACCCTTTCTGCTTCCAGGAGGCTTTGGACAAGGAGATGTAGAGTTCTGCATATGCTGAACTGGAAGAAACAAGGCCCCTGTGCCAGGCTTGGTGCATTTGCATGTTGGAGTAAGAGAATTCCCAGAGCAATGTTGTAAAGAGTGTCTGTGTAAATTCACTTTTTCCAGCCTCTCTGCAGCATTAGGATATCCTGTTCATCTATAGAACAAAGCTGTTCTGCTTTCCAAGGCAGGCTTGCAATGCAAAACACAGCAGAGAGCTGAGAAAAAATACTTCTGTATTAGTAGCTAATATACAAAAATAATTTTGCCAGGCATTTTGAATGAAAAATGACCAGACATAGCTCATAGCTGGCTTCATAACTCAGCAAGGCCTTTAAAAAAATGTTAGGAGGTACAAATAGAGAGACACAATAGACAAAAAGTTAAAAAGAATGACCTCGTGATTTTTATCAGAGGTCTTGAAAGGGTTCGTGAAGTCAGAAACAGTGTGTGTCAGACTTGCTGGGGGGAGAAGATAAGGAAAAGAAAATTACTGCTAGCATTAGAAAGTCATACTTTTAACCTGTGTAATGAATACTTTGAACACTTGGGAGGGTGGGGCTAAGTTGATTTTGTGGCCTGACATTATGTTTTTAACCATAATAGCTTTTTAGTGGTTCCAACCTGGAAATGGAACTAAACACATCCGTCCAAGGATGAGGTGCTGTTTGATTCTATCACTGCACACTTTCATGTCATGAGTTTGTGTTTATAGGATTCACTTCTGCACTGGGTGCACAAAGTCACCTAAGCCAAAAATCACTGTCTCTGCACTGTGCTGCTTACAGCACAAATGTGCCCCTGAAGTGAAATGCAAATGGTCAAGTATAAATTGCAGTGGTTAAAGGTTCAGAGTCTATGAATATCTAGGGCAGCATGAAATTCTACTGTACATTTTGAGAATGAAGAAACACTTGTAATTTTAAGTTCCATAATGCTGAATTAAGTTTTATTACCCATTTCTTGTGATGTTACACATTTTTCTGTAATACAAAGTATTTAGTGATATTATCGCTATTTTACTGCAGCAGAATATGTAGCTGGACACTCTGGGAGGACAAAAGCTTAATGAAGCTTTTAGTGTAGGCTGTAAAGACTCCTGGAGAAAGAGTCAGGCTTGTTGTGTTGTTATTTTGCTGTAGACCCAAAGAATGTAGACCCACACTAAAAATTAATAACTAAATAACTACTCCTTCATAATTACAAGAGCAGAAGTGTACTGTTTGACAGCCAAACTGGTGTGGTAACACTGACTTTACTGAAAGTTAATTCTGTTTAACATTATCTTTTTTTTAATCCATATTTTAACAGATCATCAGATATTGTATAAAAACACTTAATGTTTAAGCAGTGCTTTCAGATTGTGAACAAAGAGCACGTTTTCTTGTAAGTGCACCTGGCCTTGTACATGACCATCAGCTGCTTCCAAAAGGGTTAGAGATCAGTGTGAGCACGGCTTTGCTGATGATTAGGACACATTATTGGAAAACAACCATTACCACCTCTAAAATGTGCCTGTATATCATACTAATGCATTGTAATTTAATGCAATTAAGTTATACCGGCTGAAAATGTTCAATTTTATTATAAACATCCATTTTAGGAGGCTGCTCAGCAGTTAAAAATGGAGGCTTGCATCTGAAAGTACTCAAAATGTACAGGCTGAATCCTGGAAATACATTCCAAACCTGAGCCCTAGTTCCATTCCATGGTATAATCAGAAAGCTGATAGATGAGGTGCAAGGCCGTGCAAGGTGGGAGAAAGAGGAGAAGGCTCAGAGGTGGATTTACCTCTCCTGTGAAACATGCCAGCCTCTAGCTATGAAGCAACCCCAGGGCAGTGCTGTCTGTCTTATTTTTTTAAAGTCATAAATGTAATAACAACCAAAAAAACATACAGAAAAAAATAAAATTATTTTCTTATGTGTTTATAATTACAATTAGTTTCTTTCCATAAATGTTAAGGCTACTGTAAATCATTTCATCGACATCAGCCTGAAGTCTTTGACAGCATTATTGGAGCATCAAAAGTCTAACAATCCACTGCTTGGCTCTGCAGGGAAAGCACTTTCCAGGCTGGAAGGGTGTGTATGCTGCTCTTTGTGAAGGAGGACTTTCTCTGGGCTTAGTCCAGCTGGCTGGCACAAGAAAGAGCAATGGCTACACTCTCCATTATTTAAACCATTCAAGGCTCTAATCCAGAAAGCAGAATCATTTGTTTCTTCATGGATTTATATACCATGGTATATAAATCAAGAAATATGGCTTTTGTATTATCCCCTGTGCATATGATGCCTGATCATTTTGTAGTTCCTGTCTGTGAAATTAAATCTAAAAGTAGTTGAGTTTTATCTAAAGCTTTGTTGTTGTTGTTATTAATATAAAGTAACCTAGTTGCTAGAGGGATAATTTGATCATTTGTTTGTTTGTTTTTCAGGGAAGCTGCATTAATAAATGCTCCCCTAAAAAAAACCCGCCATAATATTAATATTGCAGCCTGGAACCATATTGCTAAAGGAGTGAGATCTAGCTGACCCAGCAAGATCTGACCATAAAATATTCATTCCTCTGCTGTTGAGGGGAAGAAATGCTTTTTCTTCAGCTAAAAATTCAAGCAATAATTTTGAAAAAGAAACTTGTCATACACTCTGTATCTGTTGTATATGCAGTAAGAGCAAAGTTACTATAGCTTGCTGTAGCTGTCCTGCTAGAAGCAATAGCAAAAGCCTTGTCAAAGAGGAACAAAATACAAATAAATCTCAGGTATTATGATGTTTATCCATTCTGCCAGTGACATTTTCTCTTATGTTTTGGCTCAAATCGTAGTATAAAGAATTTTGTGCTGGCAAATTTTACAGCAAGAAAAAAGCAAACAGATTGGAAGCCAGTTCTGCTGCTTGTCAGTATTACACATTTCCTCGGGGGTGACTTTTTGTCTATAAAGGAAATGAAGAACCGTGGAATACCTTTACAGGATTGTGATTAAAGTGGTTGCCTCATTTACAGTTAAGGAAGTCATTTGATGCTATGAAGGACTTTGTGCACTGATTTTACACAAACCAAACTAGTTCAGGAATATTCTATGTAGCTAATTGAGTATCCAACATTTTTTTCCTTCCTTCCTTAAAACTTATGAATTCCGTAACAGAAATGAAGAAACAATCTTAAAAATAAAAAAAGACACAAACAAAATAAGCAAAACAATAAACCAATTCTAACGATAAAGAAGGCACAAAACCCCAATCCTAACAAATAATTAAGACATTAAACTAATCCTATCAATAACCACTACATTAAACCAGTCCTAACAATAACCAAGACATGAAACCACTCCTAACAATTACTACTACATTAAAGCACTCCTAACAATAATCAAGACATTCAACGAGTCCTAACCAAGCAGGCCAAGCCAAGGCACATTGCCCGGCCAAGGGAAGCCCTCGCAGTCGGCAGGTCGCCCATTGCCCACGGAGGGGCTGCGGGCCCCCGAGCGCTCAGCGGGGCAGGCGGCGGCTGCAGAAGTCCGGCCGGCTGCGCTCTGCCGCCCGGGGCCGGCTCTGGCAGCGGAACTGGCGCAGGTCCTCCTGGAAGGCGCGGTGCTCCATGGGCCGATAGTCCTGCGGTTCGCAGAGTGCCTGGGAAGCCACGGCCCTGTCAGCGAGCGGAGCGCAGCTCCCGGTCCCCAGCCAGCCCGGGGCAAAGCCAGCGCCACCGGCCCCCCGGCCCTGGAGATCCGTGCCCTCCTGGAGGATGCTCGGAGCCACAGCTCCCCCTCCCTGCTGGGCCGAGCAGGGGTTCCAGGGGGTTCCCCCCTCATGTCCCCAGGCCTCGGCCTGCTGACGGGGACGCCCTCCCGCCGAGGGGACGCAGTGGGGGCACTCACCGGGTACTGCAGGAAGAAATCCCGGTAGCCGCCCTTCAGGACATAGAGCTCGGGGTAGTGGAGCTGGGGGTACTCGTGACAGGAGCGATCCTTCTCCCTGAGGAAGCGGCACCTGGGGCACAGGGAAAGGCCACGGCATGATGGCCGTGCCGGGATGCGGGCGTGCCTGGGGGGCTGGCAGAGCCCAGTGTGCCCCGCCGTCGCCCCACTCACATTTTGGGCCCGCGGTGAGCCGAGAACTCGCAGTGGAAGATGATGATCACCCTCTTGCTGGGCTCCAGGGGCAGGATGGGCTGCTCCAGCAGGAATCGCTCCACATCCCGCTGCAGGGGCAGGTTGACAGCACCCTGGGGAGGGACAGGAGGCACCTTTTTCCCCGTCTGCCTCCTGTTTAGTCGGCAGGAATGCCGGGACACTGCCCCCGGTCTCCCTCCACCACCACCATCCCCCAGCCTACTTGGGCACCATCCCCCTCCTCCTTCCAATTGGGGATCAACCCCTCCGCGTGGGCTTGGCCTCTGGGGAACGCCGGTGACCCTTGGGGGGGGCTCTTTAGCCCCTCTGGGGAGGTCTCGGCACCTCCTGGGGGGACTGCTTGACCTTAAGTGGGGGGGTGAGCATCTCCGAGGTTCGGTGGGTTTCAGACACCCCCCTTCCTCCCAGCCCCAGAGGGCACAGGAGCCCTTCTGACCTTGATGTGGCCCCCCTCGTACTCATAGGGGTAGCGACAGTCCACGACGATGCTGCTCTGGAGGAAGCTGCTCCACTGCCCCGTCAGCACTGCCACCAACTGCGGGGGGAGCCCGTCACCAAGGGGGAACGCTTGGGGGGCGGTGGGGGAGCAGGCAGGGAGCCCCACGGGGGGGCTGGGCAGAGGCTGCTGCCCCCTTACCGTGTCAGGGGAGATGTACTTCAGGCCGGGGTCCTTCCCCTCCACCATCGGCAGGAGGTGAGCCTGGAGGAGACCATGGGCTCTGGGGTCCTGTGCCTCCCAGGGACACCTCCCAGAGGGTGCCACCTGTTCCCCCAGCCCAGAACCCTGCCCAGCTGCCAGCTCTGTTTACGCAGGGGAGGAGAAGAGTCTGCCCATGGCAGACGTGGCTATGGCACCTCGGTGGCTCCAGAGGAGCAGGGATTGGGCTCTTCATCCACTCTGCGGGCTGCAGGCACAGGAAAGTCACAGGCCCAAGGCCCCATTTCCCCAGGCAGTTTGTGCCAGCAGCTAGTTTGGGCTCTTGCACCCGTGCGGGGCTCCGATGGTGGTCCCTGTTTCAGATTAAGGGGGGCAGCACCTGCAGACCATCCCTGTCTTCGTGGCCCTACCTTGGAGAAGTCCCCGATGAGGTCCTGGTCATCGTTGTCCAGCGGGCTCTTGATCTCCTCACGCTGGGCAGACCTGCAATGCTGCAGCCCCTCTTCCTGTGCGGGTACAAAGGAGAGAGCGCCCGATGTGAGCAGGGGCTCCAGCAGAGCCGGGGCACGGCCCAGTCCCACTGGGGACAGGCTGGATCTCCCCCTGGGGCTTCCCTGTCACCCACCGGCTCCAACGACGCCTCCTGGCAGGGGCTGCCGGCCCCCATCCTCTGCTTCTTGGCCTTGACAGGGGTGTCCTCATCGCGGGGGTGTGCCCGCTTCAGGTTGGGCCTGATGGGCCTGCTGGTCCCCGAGTGCGAGCAGAAGAGCTGCCGGCACTTGCTGCGCTTGCCCGGACGCTGCGGGGAGAGCCCGTGTGGCTGCCCGGGGGTCCAGCAAGCCCCCAGCACCAGGAGGGCAGGGGACGAGGCCCCAGCTGGAGAACCCTGAGGCTGCAGCCTGGGGCTCTGTCCAAGCCCCAGGGCTCTTCCTCAACTTACCAGCTCTGCCTCCTCCTTCCTCAGCATCCTCGAGGTCAGCACGTTCTCAGCAGTGCCCCGGGGCACGGTGGCATCACTCTGCCAGGGCGGCGGCCGGGGGGCCCACGGGGGAGAGCAGAGGAGATGGTGAGGAGAAAAAGTGCCTCTGGCTGCTTGTCAGCCCCTCAGCCCCGGGCAGCGATAGGTCCCCTGCCCAAGGTCCATCCATCTCCACAGGCACGGGCCATGGCCCCACAGCTGGGCAGTGGGGCCAGCCCCATGCCCGCTCGATTTGGAGACAGGGTGTGCGCGTGACCCCCCCAGCGCCTTCGTCTGCAACATCCACAGGTGTCCAGGGCAGGCGGGGAAGTTGGAGCTGCCGTGTCCAGCCCCAGGATCCCCCAGCCCCGGGTCCCTCCCGAGCCCTGCAGCCCCTCTCACCAGCAGGTTGGATGTGGAGCAGGGTCTTGTGGCCAGGGGGTCCCTCCTGGCAGCCCCATGGCCGGCGGCCAGCTGGCTCTGCTGGTCCAGCCTCGGCCGCTTCTTGGGGACAAAGCCCTCCTGCGGTGCGGAGGCACAACGTTAGCGCCCCTCTGCCCCTGCCCTGCCCTCCCCAGGCCTCGCCTCGCTGCCCCCCTCACCTCATCCTCGGGCTCCCTGCAGGCCTTCCGCACTCGGCCCCTGCGGACGTTGAACTCCCCGGAGCGGGAGATGTCCTTCAGGATCGGGCTGGACTCCACAGCACACGGCTGTGGGACAGAGGAGGGCTGAGAGGTGCTGCACAGCCCCCCTCAGCCCTCTCCTGGCTCCATCCTGCTCCTCCCAGCTGGGCCAGGCACAGAGCAGGAACCGGCCACGCTGTGCTCAGCCCTGCAGAGCCTCCAGGAGTTAGTTACTTACCGGCAAGGAGCGGATCCTCCGCAGGTGGAGCTTTGGGCTGCAGGAGCAGGCAAAGGAAAGGGTTCACACGAGAGCAGGCGTCCTGGACCAGCGGTGTCCCACCCCTGTGCCGTGGCACCCTGTGTCCCCCAGCTCCTCCCAGTGCGGTGAGACCTGCCCAGGGCTGTGCCAGCTCCCCAAGGGGACCCTGGGGCAAAAGCACCTCCAGGCACTGAGCAAACAGCGGTGGAGTGAAGTGAGCGGGACCCCAGGAGGGGAAAGGGAACAGGCTGGGTTTTGGGTCTGGGACAGGGACAGGCTGGGCACAGGGACAGCTTGGCTTTTGTCACTGGGACAGGGACAGAGCGCCTTCACTTACCCTTGGAGGAGTCTGCTGCAACTCAGGATCATTTTCTCGAAGCTGTGGGCAGAGGAGAGCTGGGCTTAGGGGGAGTGGCACCCCATGTCCCAGCCCAAGCAGTCCGGCTTCTCACCTCCCAGAAAGAGATTGGGGGGGAGGGGGGGGGGCACAGCTGGATGCTCAGCTCCCCAGTAAGGCTGAGCCCGGGCAGTGGTGCCCGTGGGAGCCAAGGGAGGGCGAGGGGGTGTCGGCGGGGGGACCGTGGGGCTGGGGCACTCACGCTTCCTCCGCCGCCGCGAGGTCGTGCTGTGTGGGGGAGTCCAGTCCCAGTCCTGCGGGAAGAAGGGGCAGGGGTAGCCCCGGGGTGTGGCTCGGGCTCCTGCCCCCAGCCCAGGGCCCGTGGCAGGAGCCGGCCGGGCAGGGAGCCCCCACGTGCCGGCTGAGCTGCCCTCTGCTGCAGCCAGCGCCGGCGAGGAACCACGGCCAGGGGCAAGGGCTGTGCCCTCACGGGGGGCCCTGAACCCGCCCCCCAGGATCCCAAGGCGGGTGGCACCGGTGGCGCATGGAGTGTCCCGTGTCCTCGTGCCCAGGGAGCCCAGCGGGCTGGTCCGTTGCCGAGCCCCAGGGAGCAGAGCTGGCGGTTCTTGCCCATCCTCCCCCGGCAGCCCCCGCCTCAACCTCCCTCGGCAGGCACTCGGCCAAGCCCTCCCTGCCCGTGCGGGGACCCCCTGACAGTGCCCGCAACCCCCTGTGCACGACCCCCGGCTCGGGGGGCGGTTGGGGGCGGTTGTGGGGGCGCAGCAGCTCCGTCACTCACCGGCATCCGAGGGCCGGGAGCAGACGGAGTCCCGGGGACGGGGCGAGGCCACCGGCTCCGGGGACAGGGTGGGCGAGAGCCACGGCAGGGGCAGCCCCTCGCCCCACCGCTTCGGGGTGTTCCAGAGCCTGCGGACGGCCGGGAGGGGAAGGGTCAGTGCCCCGGCGTGCGCGTGGGCCCTTCTCTCCCCGGGGGAGTGAAGGGAGCGGGGGTTTCCAGATCCTCCAAGCGGCCCCTCGCAACCCCCCCCAGCGCGCCGCAGCCCCTCACCTGCCCGGCTCCGCCGGGTGTCCCGCGTCCAGCGGCAGCGGGGACAGCCCCGGGGAGGTGCCCGCCAGCCCGGGCAGCCCGCGGCCGCCGCACAGCGCCATGGCCGTGGAGGGAGCGAGCGAGCGAGCGAGTGTGGGTGTCCGGCAGCGCCTGGCCGGCAGCGGAGCGCGGTCTGGTCGCGCTGTGCCGGGGCTGGGGCCGGTCCGGGGCCGGCAGCGGACAGGGACAGGGACAGGGACAGGGACAGGGACAGGGGAGAGTGACAGGTGACGGGGGCAGGGGAGAGTGACAGGTGACAGGGACAGAGGAGAGCTGTCAGCGGCAGGTGACACGCTCGGCTCACACTGGGCTCCCACTGCGGTCACGCCCGTTTCGCTCCCGGTTCGCTCCCGTTTGGCACAACAACGAAACAACAACAACGAACCAGCAACAGCGAGGAGGCGGCAGCCAATGAGAGTCGGGCTCGGGGCTTGGGGGCGTGGCCTGGGCGTCAGGGGCGGAGCCCTAGCGGAAAGGGGGCGTGCCCAGCGCGTAGGGGGCGGGGCCGCGGCGCGGGCCTCGAAGGAGGCGCTGCCGGGCTGGAGGGGCCGGGCCGGGCCGGGCCGGAGCGGAGCTGAGAGGGGGTGCCACGGCTGCCTTTGGGGTTGTGCTCAAAGCGGTCTGACTCGTCATGCCCGAAGTTCAACATGCTGAGAGTGAGTGGAAGATGTGGCAGATGTGGTAAAGTATCCGTATCTACAAATGCTGAGGTGACACAGCTGGCCTGGAGACATCGGACTGACAGTCAAGCACTTTTAACTCCAGAAGTCCAGTCTGTCTTTCAAATAGCAGGTTTTTCTTCCTCTCCTGGGTGGTTAGTGCTTGAGGCTTAAGGAAAACAATTTCCTTCCTTTCGTTGTTCTGGGTGAGTGACATTAATCGAGTTTTTTTTTTCTTCTGCTTTCGCACCCAGCCTGGATGTTCTGGGCAGCAGGGATTTACAACCAAAAACACCCCATGACAGCTTTCCAGCTGCGGTGAACCCGTTTTCTCTCTCATGAGACTTCCATCGCAAAGGTTGTTTTTCCCTTCATGGTTGTTGCTGGTTATTCATAGGGGTTGTGTCTTTCTGCTGTGCATAGGGTGGGCTCGGCAGGATTCTAGGGAATGGATGATGCAGGCAAGTGGGAAGCAGGAGCATTCTATTGGTGCTGGCCTCAGGCAGTCCTGAGGCAGCATCATCCTTTGCCCCATATTTTGGCTCACATTGTAATTCAAGTCTTTGCTAAGGGTCTTTATATCTCACCTGCTGGGTAATAATGAGAACTGGAAGGTAACTGCTCTGCAAAAAATTACTACCTTGGGCTTAGAATCATAGAAGCAGATGGGTTGGAAAGGACCTCTGAGATCATCAAGTCCAGCCTTTGATCCACTACCACCACAGTTACTAGACTGTGGCGCTAAGTGCCACATCTAGTCTCTTCTTAAATACCTCCAGGGAGGGAGAATCCACCACCTTCCTGGGCAGCTCATTCCAATGCCAGAAGTGACTGTTAGTCAAGAAAGCGAAGCTGAAATCTTGGAGGTGGAATTTTTATTGGTAGAGTTTCTTTATTTGTGAATGATCTTCTCTGTTTACCTGCAGAAAACTTTCAGTTCTGTTCTAAACTTTAAAAAAAGAAAAAAAAAATCAATGAACTCCTCTTGTGCCTAAATATACTTATTTCTTTGCTGTTTCTACCACACCTTTGATATGAGGCCCTGCTGTTTTATTTTCAACCTGCCTCAGTTTCCCCATGGAGATGCTGAAGCAGCTGTAAACTTTTTACAAAGGTCAAGCCTTTGGGAAAAAAACAATCTGGAATCAGTCCTAAGTAGTTGACTGTGCCTTGCTCTTCTCTCACCTCGACTGCACCTTCCCAACAAGTCAAAACCCACTGGTGTACTCTAAAGGTGATGGCTAATTATTTGTACACTTGCACATTTGAACACAAGTTCTAACTGGAATTTTCTCCAGCAAAGTAATTTCTTTTCTGAAAACTCTAGGCTCATGTCTTGATCTTTCAGCTGCTTCCCTTGCACAGTGGGACCTCTCAAGTTAGATCTGGTCCTAGTTAACTGAGATACAGCTTTGAAATCCAAAGGAAAGAGGGAAAAAACTGTAGCAGGATTTTGATGAGTTTGTGAAAGGCTTCGCAGAGCATCACCAATAGGGTGATTTTAATTTTCAGTTTTAATATGTCAATGTATTGGAGTTTTTTGATGATTTCTGGGTGTTTCTTTTGCCTTACAACAGCTGTTACACACGAGTAGGGGATAAATGAAAAGCTAAGGAACGACGCAGTGCATCCTTAAAAACTTTTATTAGTGTGGTACGGTGCACACTGGAAGCACAGTCTCGAGTCTAAATATCCCCAACTTCAGTCTCCAGGCTGTCTCTGCCTCCAGGGCCACACCCTGAGCCGGGTTTTGGTGTCGGTAGGAGACCTTCCTCTGGCAGCTGATGGGAGGAGCTGTAACACGTATAAGGATGAGCAAAAGGATGTTTTGCAGGGGAGGAAGGCAGAGGGAAACCCACGGAGACACTTGTCCTGACAGCCCTGACTGCAGCAGACTCGTGAAAGGCCCCTGCCCGTGCCTGTTCTCCCGCAGGGCAGGAGAATGGGACATTGTCCCCTGCAGCGTTAACTTCGGCCCTATTTCTGCATTCCCTGCTGGAGTGCGAGGAACAGAAGGACCAGAAACAGTGCAAAATAAGATTTAAACAAAAAAAGAGTCTGCCTGTGGACCTAAACTTCGATTTCGGCCAAGACTCATTGCCCCTTCTCAATTTCCCCTTCTGCGATGGTAGCAGTGTCACTGTTACACTAAGACTTGTGTTTGTTCAGTCCAGGAGACTCCTGAAATTATGATATAACGGTACAGATACAATTGGGGGAATTGGGGAGGTGGGGGGAATCCTGTCCTAGTGTATTTTAACTACAGTTAAGCAGCATCCCAAATACCTGCTTTATTACCAGATGTGCTGGAAGAAGCAGCCTAAATCCCCAGTTTCTCAGCCTTTATCCACCCACAGCTGACCTGCGGTTTTCCTACCAGGATCCGTCCTGAGCAAAGCCTGCACAGCCCTAGCTGAGGATAACTAAAGCTCGCTATATTCCAGAACACTTAAGGCATTCACTGCAATGTTAAAATGCTAGCACATACGAACTCTTCAGAGAGTTAGAGGCACTATGCGGAGATTATGTGCAAAAGTCTGCAGCACTTTCTTTTTTTTTGGCATTGCTCTTCATTGGTGGAATATATTTCTTGCAAATAGAAGAATTCTTTCCTTCTGAACACTGAAGGAAATTACAAAACAGTCAGACTATATGAGTCTAATGAACTGAATGGCTAAGGGAAAGAAACAAACCACCTGAGCCTACTACCGGGGAAAAAGGAAAGATGAAAAAAAAGTGCGGCAAGTATCACTGTACAAAAATCACCCAGAATAACCATGTGCTTTCAGCATCAGCTTTTGTTCCTCAGGAGTAACTATCCACCCACAGAAAGAAGACATTTTACACGATGTGCCAGGATCCTGGGGGGAAGAAAGCCAAAGAAAAGTCAGAGTGCTTGTCTTCTGTGACATGGAAATAAACCTCATGACATAAATCTGGGCTTACTAACATGAACATGAGTTGTTTTTGTGGTAGCCCAGGGAAGAAGAAATCTCACCTGATAATGTTTTAATGTTTAGCTTGTTTTCTGCTTCTCAGATTTGCTGCTGGAGGACTGTCCCTTTGCCTAAAGAGAGGATGAGACAGTGAGAAACTGAACTAAGCTAAAAATCTGAAATCAAACAGTGACAGACACTCATCAGAATCACAATTCAGACATAAGCATGATCTGCACTTGAAATACAGAAAATTTAGTCACAGCTCTGAACACCCTCCTGAAGAGGAGTTAGAGACACCCCCCACCTTTTACAACCAGAACTGTCAGTTCTGTTGTTACACAAAAGACACCTGTGGCGATTTCACAGTAACAATGAGAAATCTCATCACTTGACATGTGAAACGTAGGATTTCCAGGCCAGATTTAACCATCTGGTTCTACCTGCATATCCTTGTGAGAGAACAACATGATGGGAGAAGTTTCACCCTTACCTGAATCCTTTCTCTGTGCTTCTGGATGACAAAAGCCAAGCAACCCTTGTAGTCTTTTTTTCCCCCCTTTTTTCCTTTTTTTTTTTTTTTTTTTGAATATACAAACAGCTGCCTGCCTTTTCCCCTCAGATTTACTCTGCATACTTATTTACGACTGTATGTAGGTCTTCATTAATTTAAAAAAAATAAATTATGATAGTAACTTGAGTGTCATTGCAGGAGTACTTTCTAATCACTTTTGTAATGCTGTTGCTCAAAACTGTCAAGAAAGAGAAGTGATGGGGATCCCATCTGAGGCAGCTATAGGCATGTGAAGTTGGACTCTTAGATCAGCAAATCTGGGAAGGAGAAGCCTGTAGAGCATGCACTGTGGAAGACCATACTCTCTGAAAGATAAGTATTTTTTTGGCCAACTTCCCTTGAAACAGGCAGGAACCTTTCTCCTCTGAGTACGTTTACAAAAATGAATTAGTTTCAACCTATTGATGTAAAATTTTCCCCAGAATAACAGTCATGTGACATGAATCTAAAATCCAGCTGCTCATCTTGTATGTTTACAGTGCCTGGTAACTACGACTGTCCACACTATAGTATGTGTGTTTATACCGTTTTAGGGTCTCTGGGTTTTCCTTTGTCCTTTGAGGTTGGTTTAGTCGCCGTGGTTTCCTTTCCGCTTTTGTCCTACACTCCAAAGAAAAAAAATAATTACAGTTACAAAGAGAATAGTGCATAAAAGCACATCTAATCATAACCAACACCTAAAAATGGAGAAACTCCTAATTCTTGGTGCCTTGCAGTGTAAGCTTAAGGAAGCTGCTGCAGAATTTCACTTGGGAACTGGTTATGCTTCCACAGTTTCGTGTGACCAAGGGATTTAATTTCTCGATAGCTATTATACTGGTTTGTTCAAAGATCTAGTGAATTCAAGCTTTGTTAATTCTTACTCCTCAAAGGAGAAGCAGGAGGTCACTGTAGTAGGAAACGAGGGAGGCATGAGCTGGGAGAGGCCAGCAGCAGCTGACAGACAAGGGCAGCTGCTTTGCTCAGCAGAGTACAAAAACTATTATCAATAAAAAAATGCGAATCATTCCTTCTGCCTGATGGGGTGAGGGACCAGGGCATAGGCTAGAACACATCACAGATGTGCTGGGAAAAGTCTGAATGCTGTTTGTTAGCTGTGTTTAAGAGGATTATATGTGAAATAAATGCTCTTTTTCTCATTGCAAGACCTCTCCAGTTCATACCTTCTGTATTTTTCTTGACAGCTCTACTGTTTTCCCTAACACACCTAAAACTCTTCCCTGCTCCCAGCATTTCTCTCTGCAAAACCCTCTTGAACTGCTGCTCAGCTCCAGCCTACAACCATTGCTAGGCAGTGCATGCCATCACTGATGAAAGGATTCCTTGCCTCTCCACAATTGGTGGATACTCTAATCTGTACAAAAACTGTTATCCTACTTCTTTGCTCAACTTACCTCTCCAACCCTGTCTTACCTCTCTAAAAGACTCTAAACACCACAAACCTTCCTTCTAACAAATACTTAGTACACAGCAAAATGCATCAAATCTCCATTTCCAGTAGCAAGACAATCCCTACATCTGGACAGGGCTTCTGTAAACCTTAACTGAGCTACTGCAGAGAAAAGTGAGGATTGAAGACCTCTTTATTTTGCAAGTTATTAGCAGAAAATGTCCTACCTTTGAAGGCTGTGGTGTAGCAGGAGCATTCGCACAAGTTTCAAAGTCACCTGATAAGGCATCAATAGCTGCGCTGTCATCTCTAGGCTTCTGAAATAATTTTGAAGTCACACAACATGCAGTACTTCCCACAGTCCAACTCATGATTCAGAAATTTATGTCTGCTTTAATTATCCATTTCTTAAAGAAAAACACACCTAAACTGTATACATATGTTACAGAGATGTCTATTTTGAGGATTCCAAGAGGCATGATTTCTTTAAGTATCGGACCTGAGCACTCACAGTGCAGTTGTACAGAAAAACTGCACTTATTGTGAAGAGTTATTCCTCACAAAAGTTTTACTGCCCACACTGTTACTATTACCTACTGCATTCATGAGCATTTATGAGTATTTGCAGTGAATCACACCTTAAACCTGCAGTAACACTACTTTGAAAATAAATCAGAGCCCACAGCCTGACCCAAACACAGAATAAATATAATGAATATATGTATATATATAAAAAACCCTTTTTTATATATATATAAAAAACCTTATATATATATATATATATATATATATATATAAAATAACATAATAAATGTTACCTTTTGTCCTTTGCGGTTTATGTCATCCTTTGCTGTTGGCTTTGCTGGTTTACCCTTGGGAAGAAGAAAGAGTACATCCTTCATTTTGAACTGGTCAGATTAGTTTAAGACAAGTATTTACACACAGCACTGAGTGTTCACAGATTATCAAGAAACCTGTACTATTCTCAACTTATTTCTGTATTTCTCCTGCTACGTATTCACAGCCAGTTCATGCCGTGCTTTCATGCTCATGTCACTTTAACCCTCCAGGACACTGATTGTTACTGAGTAGTTCAAAGCAATTATTTGTTCAGACTGCCCAGTTGAAAAAAAAAAAAAAAAGCAGCACAACAAAACAAGAACAGGATTGCCTTTTTTTGTTGTTGTTTTTTGACTTACATGCATGCAAGGCTAGAGCTGTCCTAACTACAGGATATTTCCATGTTTAACCCTAACACATAAATACAGTACAGACATTTACTCACTCATGTTGTAGTTCCAAAGAGGACAGAATGGGTCATACACTCAATTTTCCAGTGCTGCAAATAAAAACTGTTAAGGCTTTTCATTACCTGATCACCTGACTCCAGAAGTTTTTGATAGTCAGGTGGGATGGTATCATCTCTTTCTCCAAGTTTGTCTCTGTGTTCAGATTTAGCCTTTTCCTGAAAGCATTTAAATTTTTTAACAACTTTAATACTCACATTAGAAATATTAGCAAAGAATAAGTGAGAGAGCTTCTCAAACTTGGGGCAGATGCCCTTTTTGACTTTAAAATTTTAAAACTACTGGGGAAGAAAGCATATATGGATTTCATCATGAAGTGAAGTTGGCTTTGTTTTCCCTCAGTAATGTTCTTTACCTTAGGTATTGTAGATTACAATTTACTACTACTCTTATGCAGAAATTGATTTTCTTATTAACAGAAGGGTCTTTATAGAATTTTAGAAAAAAGACTGAATGAAGCCAAAATAAGCATAAACAAGCAAGTTTAAAAATACGAGTGACTAAACGAACACCTCTCTTGATGAACTTGGTATTAGTGGGTATAAAAGTCAAAGCCTGATGAAAAATTCAGCCAGAAAATTAATTTTAGAAACTGAGGCCAAAGAAGACACATAAAAAATAATGAGAATAATGACAAGAAAAAGCATTAAAATAAAATAGTTTCAAATTTTCTGTAACACTTCAACACTTGCCTCTAAGTGGCTGAAATGTATTAACCAATTCAGCATTTTTCACAAAACCTGCAAACAATCCAGCTGACTGAAGAGTGTTTGATATGCTTACATGTGGGAAACATAAGAGTATGGAGTTTTTTTCTAAGAACCTTACTCTTCCAAAATCTCATGCCATATATTCCTACAGGTATATGGGAAGTATTTTGGGGGTTTTTTTGTTGGTTTGGTTTATTCCTTCCCACACCTCACCCCAGACTGGTCAAGTTTCAGAATGTCTTTTGTTACCTTTACTTTATCCACAACTGGTTTGTTCTCGTCAGGGTCAGGCTCCCTCTGTCCCAGGGAATCGGACAGGAGATCCAAGGCTTCATCCATCTCTTTTCCTCCCTAACAAAGTGTAAACACATTTGTAAGTGCAAATGTGCTGCAAAAATAATTTGATTAATCAAGCTAATATAAGTACTGACTAATGAACTGTCAACTTCAATGAACAAAGAGCTCTCCCTTTGTAATTGCAATGTTGTACAACAGCAGGGGGAAAAACCCACAGAATATTTAGACTACAGAAAACATCATTTCAAGAAGGGTTTATGGGATTTATTTCAATGGCTTTCTTTTGTTATATGTAAGCCTAACCTTTGTAATGAGACCAGATCTATAAAACGATGCTGTTTGGCAATTGCCATTCGTTTTGCAAACATCAGTTTTTATTCAAAACCTGGTTAAGAAAAAAAGACCATAAAACCAACTAAAACACAGTTAGGTGAAGCTTTATATTCCCCCTCTAAATTAGGCTGGAAACATTAGTGGAAGATCCCTCTGCACAGATCAAAATGGAGAAGGAATAAGCAACATTACAATAAATGGCTGGAAGGGAAGTTCCCCTGGTGTTCAAAGGGGGTCATGGCACTGCCTGTTCCTCCACTAACCTTGGACTTCTCCCTTTATAGGCTTGACTTGGCCACTGTGGTAAAGACTATGCTGGGATTATTTTAAATGTTCTCATTACCTAAGTGGGAAAGGGGAAAAAAAGGGAAGGAGAAAGGAGAAAGAAGAGAGGGGGAAGAAGAAAGGGAAAAGGCAAAAAGGAAAAGGAAAAAGAGGAAGAGTTCAGCTAAAAGCTCAAGCCTAAAATTGAAACCACTTGAAAAGAGGTGACTGCCTGCATGGCCCTGCAGAAAGGGAACAGACACATCCTCCAATATCCTCAGTGACCCTGGAGGACTCGGCATGGGTTAGGAAGTTCCAAAGGAGTCTGAAATGGAGCACTGACTGGAACTTGGGGAGACTGGGCAGGCCAGTCCACAGTCTGTTCAACATGGGGTGTCCAGAAAAATCACTTTTTTTTTTTTTTTTCTTTCCTCAGGGGAACATTCTCCCCCCCTGCAGCAGCCAGTTATCAGCAATAAATGACTGAACTTTGCAACAGCCCACACTGGTGGAACTGGCCAGGCCACGCTACTGTCTGTCCTCACTTCTTTTGGGATAAGACCTATAGAAGAGGTTGCTTACTGAGGTAGAAGACAGAGGAGCTGCTGAGTGCACTGATGAAACTGTAGCAGCAGAGATAACATCCGAGGAACCCGTGGGCTTCCTACCCTCTTTGGTTTTCTGGAACAAGACACAGCATCATGACAAACACAGGAGGAAAACATGCATCAAACTCCACACATCTAAAACACAGTGCCCATGCAGTTTATTTCTAGGAGTTTATTTTTCTCAGCAGTTTTAGTTATTTCAGATTGAAATCCCCTCCACTGAGATTGAACTTTTCTGCATCTCACTTTGTTCACGGTCTATCCTCCATCTCAACTACTTGGGTTAAACCTCGTCAGAGGTGTAACTTGACTCCAGAAGAGCTAAGAATTCACCAAGGCTATCCATATTCCCATGTAACACTTCTAAAATTCTCAGTTGCAAAGTATTACTTATGATAGAAAGGTAAGACAACTATTTTTTTCCCTGCTCTTCTATTAGTTTGCTGCAAAAAGTACTTTAAATTTTTAGTTACTGGATTTTATATATGAAACTTTACGTACACTTTGAAGGAAATATGTAAAATGTCAAGATTATTCAAAAAACTTGAAAATAAAAACAAATGTCAAAAATCAAATGTACTCACCTTTTGTACAGCTGACTTAGGTAATGGTGCAGGTGGTGATGGAGAACAGGAAAATCCTTCTGTCAAACCCTCTAACAGATCATTTTCACTCATCAGCTATTATTGAAAAGAAAAAACAAAAGAGGCTTTTAAGTCTCTTTATCTCTTAAAAAGTGAGCAGGTAGCACAGTCCATTTTTAAACTGAATACTGGGTACCCTTAGTGACATTTGCCAGTAATTCATGAATGAAACAGTTATCTGAATATTCACTTTTTTTACCTGTGGTCTTTCTTCTGGTTTTGTTAAGAGTGGTTTTCCATCTTTATCCTACAAAGAGAGATCCTTTTTATTAAACCAAGCAGTGCATAAATAACTGTGCAATACAGGTACTCTGGGAGCATTCCCTGAGCAACACAGACAGTATTACACAAGAAAGTGACGTAACTAGTCACCTCTGGTACCTACTGCTGTTACCCAAGGTGCCACTTAAAAAAATCCAGGTCCTCTAGCTTAAGCACACCTGAGTGCTGAGAAGTGATTCAGTGTGAGGTACTCTGAGCTTCCCTATTTTGTGTTTCCATTTCCACAGAAATAAAACAATTGTTAAGTAAAATCTCAGCTGTGGCATACGATGTGAAAGTCTTGGCTAGACCTAAGCAACCCATTTATGTCAAATGTGTGTGGTAATGTTTGCAAAAATACCACCTTGAAGAATTGCTTGGGGTTTTTTAAACAGCTTTAACCAATCACAATTTATTAAGTTTTAAAATACCAAAAGTTACTCTGCATCAGAGTAATCTATTATTCATCTGCATCTAAACCACCTGTATGCCCATGCAGGCAACTAATGACAGATGTCAGGTATTTGGGAACTATGAACTGGAATTTCTAGATACTATAAAACTGGCTGAAATGGACATCAACATTTCAAAATAAAATGGAGTCTCATTTCATCCACCTATTCTGAGGAATGAAGGGAAGGTAAGACTAAGACAACACTAAATAAATACTTTAGCTCCTGTTAATCTGTATGTTGGAGGAACTGTTTCTTCATCTTCACCCAGGTTTTTGTGTTGTTCTGTTTTGGTTTTCTCCTATGAAGGCAAAATAGAAATCATAGCAAGAAAACCAACTAATTGCATCCCAACAGAAATGCACAATGAGCAAGCTTTTAGCCTTCAGTCTGCTGATTCAAATGACATCTTTTTCATTCAATCCAACTACAAATCTTATGAAAATTAAAAGAAAGCATTTTCTCCTGAGAACTTTCTCTTGGGAACTTTCACTTGACAGAATTCCATAAGGGCTGTTTTTTTCCTTTTTTTGACACCACTCAATTCCATCTGGCCCATGGTTTAGCATGGCACTGGGGGCATTCAGACTGTAACTTTGAACAGCATTCACAGACAGAATACATGTATTTCAGTGACTTTTCTATGACTTCCAATTTAAATAACAAGATTGGGGCAAAGCCCAAAGTTTTAAGCATCATCCATCCCTAATTTAAACTACTCATCATAAATTTGCTTCCTTTAGGACAAAGACCATACTGTGTGCAACCTCTGTGTGCATCTTAACTCTGCTTTGGTGTAGCAGTAAGACATATAGAAGATGCAGTTTTCAGAAACTGAGGGAACTACTTTACTGCCACAGTCATAATTATTAAAAAAGTGCAGTCACTGTATTGAAATACTACCAATACTTCGTAAGCAGAATTAAACTGGTTTCAACAGCAATTCTTTTTTTTTTTTAAGTGAAAATATTATATCTATATATTTTCTAGCCTGAGGAAATACAATAATTGAAGGCAATTACATACACAGTCTATTTTTTGAGGTCTGATTTTTTTTTCTCTACCTCAACTTTGTCCATAGCTGGATTTTTTTCATCTGGATCAGGCTATGAAGAAGGTTACTGACCTTCCCCATTCGATTAATTTTTTCTGGAAACCACCCAATCTTTGTGGAGGAAGAACACACAATGCTGAAATGAGCATCTTGACAATATGCTCTGCCATTCCATAAAGGAAGCACTAAGTTTTGCTTTTAGCTCTACTTACTGAAGACAGGGCTGGTGGAGCTGAAGACTGCACAGTGCAAGCTGTGGCACGAGGGACTACTTTATTCTCAGTGGTTTTTGCAGACACAGAATCTGAAGGCTTCTGAAACAGAAAAATTACACTGTATTTTATTGAATATGCTTAGAAAGACACAATGTATGTGTTTTTTTTCTTCCTAAACGGAGTATTAAACAAGGCAGAAAAGTCTAAATTTAAAGGCAGAAGCTGCTCAATTAAGAGCTGAGTGCCAATACTGCATGTTCCAACAAAGGCAATAGGGAAGGAAAAATATAAAGAGAAGAAAATTTATTTCTGGAAAGAACAGTAGGACTGTCCAGTCTTAATAAAACTATCATTGTCAGCAACTTCAGTGAACTAGAAAAACATACTTTGGAGATGCTGCTGGGCTTTGAAGGTTTGAATTGCGCTGCAGGCTGTGCAGGGCAGGCAAAGTCATTTGAAAATTCATCAACAAGATCAGATTCACTCAGAGGCTGCAAAAAAAGGAGGATACAGGTGACTCACTGCCTTTTTTTTCTTTTTTTTTTTTTTCAAGAATTGTATTTCAGCTACTCAGAAAGAAGGAAAACATTTGTAGCCTACACTGACGTAACCTTTCACACTTATATGCAACAAAACAGCATGAACTTCCTACTGTATAAAATGAAGAAAACTACATTTCAGAATAAGTCAGCTGCTTTGTCATCAAAAGTCAATATAAGGTAGAGAATTATAGAGATAACATAAAATATAATTTAGAGACCCAGATACACAATGTTCAACACTGTCTACAGGGCTACTTACAAGTATGACCTCTTACAATAAATACAGCCTCTAAATACAACCACTTAATTAGGAAAAAAATGCTAATATTTAGCTAGTATTTACTACAACAGTATCATGCTGTTACAGTACTTTAAGTGTAAACTATATACAGGTAGTGGAAAGCAGCACCATCAGCCCATTTTAATTTTTTTTCCCAGCAGAAGAAGAGTTCCTTCAGGAGCAGTGTCCCCTCACAGATCCCTCAGCCTGTCCACTGACTGCTGACACTCAGTGGCTTTCATTGTGCATGTTTTAGTGAATAAAAAATGGAGTTTTAGTTTCCTACAGTGTGTCTACTACTGTATCTATTGATACTACGTGATCTAGTACTATGCACTGTACATATACCTGATGGTATCCTCCAAACTACTGTTTACAGCTGAATGTTTAAATCTTTGCTAGCAGTGGTGGCCATTTACTTCCTATGTGCAACTTAAATGGTTAGGGACAGATTCATAATGAAAAAAAAGACATTTGTGAAAAAGAGTCTCCTATTTTCCCTCCCTCATTCCCTCCCCAAAAGCCTTTACAAAATGTCTCAACACATAAGGCCCCACTTTTCATGATGTCTGAAATCTTCTTTCAGACACTAGAAAAAAGGCATTTAGGTAAAACCAATTTTTTTTTCCACAAAAGTTATGCCACTGCATTTGCTTAAGGGTATAGCACCAAAGCAAGACAAGCCCGAGCTGAAATCCTGATGGAAGAACTTTGCATTCACCAGAAATCATGGAACAATTGTATGTGAATGAAAGTTTCCAGCTATTAGCATAGCTCTTTTTTTGTTTTGCTGATTTTGGCTTCACAGATGTAAATCAGTGGTGATACCAAAGGAATACTGGTGAACACATCTTGCTCAAAGCCCCCTCATTTAAATTGCAAGCAGTGAAGAGGTGCTCAGGAAAATACTGCAGTACTACTGTGATTCACTTACAGAACAAATATTCAACTGTATTTGTGTCTCACATTGAGAGAGGCAGAAGAGCATGGGAATACTTATTTTTCTAGTAACCTTTTAAATTCTTTTGGCATAAGACCTCATGGTTCTGAGCTTCCCTTCTGCCATGGTTTTATGTAGGACTTGGGTCAAACTGTGAACTGACCTCCCTTCACTCATGCCACATTCTCTTCTGAAACCTTTCTTTTTTGTGTTTGCCATCTCCTTTGTGCTCTCTGTGGAACAGGAGGGCTTGTCTTCTGACAGTGGGGCCACAGCTGCTCACTTTTTATATGATGACATGCTTGACAGGTCAGGACTTGTCTAAGACCTGACACGCAAATTTTTAGACACCAAAAGTCTTTTCATCACTGCCTTTGCATTCCTACACACCTTAACCTTGAATAACATAAATTACTTCACATTTCTGCTAAGAGGGCACAGGGTCATTCTCACTCAGATTGGTCCTGACCTTCACGCTCATTCCAGAAGAATGGAGGTTTCCTGTACTTGTCCAATTTTTGGCAGCACTCCTCAACTCACAGTATTTCCAAAATGAAGCCCTCAGTTTCTTCAGTGCACAGTTCCTTTGCTTTCTTCCTGTGCTTTTTAAATTAATCTTTGCAACTTTCGCAGTCAATATTTTAATTCTCTCTTGCACTTTTCTAGGCCATGATGGATGCTCTTTGCAAAGTCCAAGTTGGTCTTTGTGATTAGGAAAATGTCCACAGCAGCTTTTTTTTCCTTCTTTCCAGTCATGTTCTTTTATATTTGATCACTAATGAGAGGAAACTGTCAAGAAAACACAAGATTTTCCTGCTTCACCTCTCTCTGTCCTTCAACAGCTCCAACAGACCTTTACAGAATACCTTTCACTAACTCGCCATACAGCCTTTCTTTGTGTCAGCAGTAATTTCAGTAACTCTCTTGTGTCATAGTAGTGTCTAAACCTTTTCCATACTATGAGCTCTTTGTTCACAGTCAGTGCATTTCAGTAAAAAACACTTTCACTTGACACATCAGATTAGCAGGTTTTGTGGAAGGAAGCAAACACAAAAGACTTACATAATGGCACAGAGAGAGATGAGGTGAGAGAGAGGGAGAAAACAGGAATATCTAGTCACACTCCTACAATGTTGTCAGTTTTCTAACCTTTGGTTTTTCTTCAGGCTTCGGCAATGTTGGCTTTCCATCCTTATCCTAAAAGTGAATTAAGCATTACTGACATTTTTGCTTTAAGTGCTATACTCAGTAAACACCAGCAAAAATAATGCAAAATAAAGTCCACACGCAAGATTAAATTGGTGACACAGTAACAGGAATTCTCCTAAATGGGGAATCTTTACATTGCCAGGTAAGTGGATAAAAGAAGCAAATACGATGTCAGCACCATACAAAAGACCAGTGTTCATTCACATTGGTGTCAGCATGTAGCAAGAATTAATTCCATAGTAAACCAGCAGGAATTCATCCAGTACTAAAAGAAGCTTTGACTAAACCTTTGCACTTGAACAAAGATGTGGTGAAATCCCAGGTCTGCAGTTGGGCAGTCTTGAAATCTCTAAAGGTGTAAAGTTGCACCTTTCAACACTCAGTATTAACATCTAGCTCCAGCAAGGCCAGTTTATGCAGCATCACAGAAACTTCCAACTCTGAACTTTATCGAGAACACATCTCAGTTCCATTGTTGTTTTGCTTAACCTTGAACAAATACCAATCCCTTGAAGCAACAATCCAGAAAAAAGAGTGTACTTTTCCTATCATTTCACTTTAGTGTTTCAAGGTTACATCACAGAATGATACCAAAGAGGACTGCTGTAAAGTGATTTACTGAAATTTAGTGTAAGAAACAAGAAACACGACTCTTGGAGAAGGAAGGTGTGACCTGGGAAGAACAGATCTTTGCTCAGAATGCCTGAAAAACCCATTCATGCCCACACAGGAAAGGGAGGAAATTAGAGGTACAGAAAACTTACCAACTCTGGAGTTAACCTGTATTCTGGAGGTATCGTATCATCACGTTCTCCAACCTTTTCTTCTTTTTTCTCCTTAGCTTTTGCCTTCAAAAGAAGGAACATAAAAAAACACATAAAGAAATTAAAATAAAAACTTGAGGTATACTCAACTTCACTATCAAGATTCTTCAGCTAACTATGTGTAAAGAAGTAGCATCAGACGAAATTATTCCATATACCAAAATACTGAAATTCCTCAATTTATTCCTACCAAATGTCTGTGGTAAAATCATTATGGTTTAAGATTCAACATTATCTGTAAATATAGTTGCATTATTTTAAATCCTAAAAAAAACTTTGGACACTATTCAGAGCTCTTACTTTGTGGAAAGTATTTTTAGTATTTTTACGTGTATAAAACTCTCGGATTTTCTTGTATTTCATCACTCTGATTACACAAGGCAGAATTCTGTATCTTTTTCCATCACTGGCACTGAAATTCAGCTTTTAATTCTCTGGACCTCCTTTGTGAAGCAATGTTGAGTTACCTGAAGGCCTAGACTGACTGAATCTGCAATGCAAGCAGCTCTTCTTTTGTCAAAATTGAGCCCAGCAACAGGAGATTTTTTTTACTATTTCCCTGTAATTTTTTTTCTCTGAGCTGCTGGTGAAGACAGGAAAAAAACCTGCTATTAGTATGGTTATAGGCAGTCTGCAAAACTAAACTAAAAAGTGACAGTTTAACATGCAAACACAGGGATACTGTCAAAAGTCTTCTGAAGAAAAGCAAAACTCTTAAAAGATAGTAAAAAGCAAGACTCAGATTAGAAGGAAAATGTGGTTTTATGGAAGAAAGGAGTACGTGCACTGAAAGTCAATTAAAAATCAAACAGCAAGTATGTGCAAAATGAAAGTTGGTTATAAATTGTACCCAGTGCTGGGGGGAAAAAAAAAACAATGAGCAACTCTATTTACCACAGGGGAAGGTGCAAGTATGTAAGCCAAATGATATGCTTATAATTTCCCAGGCCACCTTATTATGTTCTACCCTACTTGTATCCACTTGGTATTTCTTATTTTTTTAAATTTTCTTAATCCCTGAAGACTCACACATTCCTTAGGCCTTTGGTATAGATCGTTCTTGTTATTTTACACATTTGTACAGGATCTAACAAAGAGGACTCAGAATTCCACAGGAGAATCTCAAACCAGGGTAAAAAAGGAGTAAGATGTTACCTCTGACACCTCTACAACAGGGATAGGATTTTCTTCAGGTTCAGGTTCAGGTTCAGGTCCTCCAAGAGTATCCAGGAGAGCTTCCACTGCATCTTCTTTGCTTTCCTGTATTTAAGAAAATATGCAAATAATTTTATTATCTCTTTAAATTTACACAGATTTTACCTTATGTATTTTTTTGCTTTATGTGAAGCAAACAGCCAGCATCAGATTCATCATTTTGGTTTGGTTTTATCCAGTTTCCTTAACATCAAATTATGCGACACAATTAGCACAGTCTAATAAGGTCACGGCTTCTCTTGAGAAGAAAAAAAAAGGGGGGAAGTAAAAAACCCCACAGCATCACAGTTTCATGTAACACAACTGTCATGTGGTTTGACATGGCAAACCAAGGAAGTGTAAGGTCACACTTGCTCTATACAGAGAAAAAAAGAAAGGTTTGTAAAATATGGGGAAATTACATCATACCCAAGTTTTATACACATGATCACACAACTAAGACAGTCTTTCTATTAATTTTTCTACTTTACTGCTTCTAGTCACAAGAGCCACAGTCATTCTGAAGAATCCAGAAGGAAAATCATCTGACTCACTAAGGCCAAATCTTTAAGACAGGGGATATCTGAGCACTGATAATTCCTGTTATTCCTATTGTTTCTACGATAAAGAGGATTTACAACTGAAAAATCAGAATGATGACAATCTTTAAGGGATCAGACACACATAATATGGCATGTGCCTGTAAATTTTAATTACAAGTTAACTAGTGGAAGAATGGCTATGTGTACCTCATTTGATCTTGTTTTCTTCTCCTTAGGAGGAACTGAGGTCTTGACTGAACTTGCTGCTTGTGCTTGCACGATTTCTCCTTCCTTACTTTGTTTCTGTGAGAGAGATGAAATTACAGGCAAATTTGCAAAAGTAAAAAGAAGTGGAAAATTGTCAATATCACTGTAAAATGAAATACTAAAGACAATAATGGCAATGTTTCAGCAATAAAGGCCTGCAATGGCAGAAAAAGTATCAATACCTCTGTCAGACTTGTCTTCTCTTTTTGAGCAGAAGTAGTACTGCAGGTAAAGTCAGATGACAGGGCCTCGGCAAGCTCATCATCTGTCATTGGTTTCTGAGCAAGAAATTGCAAACCAAGTTATGACTATTAAAGTTCAAATATCCAACCAGGTCAAGCTCAGTTTACAGTCTGAGTGTGTCCCATGCTTACTCACACAGTGACCTCACTGGCACATGTCCCTGACACAAGAAAAAAATAAAGGTATTTTCCCTCACTGGTTGATTAATTTTTCAGATAAGTTTTTATTTTAGTATGTTGAAATTAGAGACGGCAAAATTAAGCTGGCTGGCTTTTAATTTAACTGCAGAAATCCAAGTAGTCTTTGCTAAAGACGTTACAGAGAGACTCTTCCATGCACAGTTTACTATTTTTCCCCTCTGATCTTAGTATGCCCAATATCTCTGTAAGCATTTATTTGTTTCAGCTTCAGTGCTCTGAAAATTTCTACACCTTAATTAAAAACATCTGTCCCAAGTTCTATTTAGTTTTATCAGTAGCTATGATATCTGGCACTCCCACTTCCTGGGATTTTTGGAAAAAATTTCAACATTTACATTTTCCTAGGAATCCAGTGGTTACTTTCACCTTCCAGTGTAAAAAAATAAGTCTTACTTCATTTGGTTCATTTGCTTTTGGTAGGACTGCGTCTTTGGCTTTGCTCTGAAATGAGAATTAATTTTGTAGTAAATGGGAAGCAAAAATATACAAACATGAAAGAAAACACGCATGAAAAATGTGTTTTGTATCTCACTGACCTTCAACAATTTAACGTACTCTGGAGGGAGACTACCCTCCCGTTTACCCAGTTCTTCCAAGTATCTTGAATATATATCATCTTCCTGTGAAAAGAATGCACAAATTAATGTTTGTGCACTGCTCTTTACTGAAATAAAGTTCTGATGTAGAGCTACCTACAGTGATACTTCTGGAAAGAAAGATACTTCTGGCTTTGTCAGAGGGCCAACTTGGGCTGTGACTACATAATGTCTTTCAGTATCTAGTATCATGCACATGCCTCTTGACCAGCTTCAGCAGTGCTCAACATCAACCAGAATTCTGCATGTCCATTCCCAAATTATTCTGCATTAATTTAAGCAATTTCAGTGTCTCAGACCAGAGGATGGATTGATGTACTAACTTTTATATATATTTTATATATATTTATAAATTCCAAGGTTTTTATCATGGCTGAGTACTGTACTGAACCACTGAGCTTGTAAACATAATGCTTCTCATGTGACTCTCCAATTCACACTCAGAAAGACGTGCATTCTTCACCAAATTCCCAGTGTTTTACTCTTTCTCAAGCAGAAATGAAACCTCCTCGGTTGTTTAAACTCTTATACCTCCCTCTATCACCTCCTTTTGTAAATCCATTGCAGACCATGCTTGGGAGTCAGCTCAAAAAGCAACAAACTTACTTCACAGACACTTCAAGTGTTTTCTATTGCAACAGATCCAAAACTGTGTAATTTCTGTATATACTGAAAACAACATTAAAATGTAACTGTGCACACTCTATTTTGATCACAGTGACAAATACTGGATCAATGTAGTACTGAGCAACAACAGACATAATTTGGGGATGGATCTTCTAAGAAGTGAAAATGCAAAGTGTAGAATACCGTAACTTCTGGACCAGTGTAAACAGGAGTAGTGGGCACATCTTCTTCAGGTCCACCCAGGGTATCTATTAGGCTGTCCAGCGCTGACTCATCCATACCAGGCTACAAAATAAGCAAACCATCATAGAAGTTACCATGTTGTGTACAGTGGAAAAAAAAAAAATCTGGTGAATCTTTAGAAGACCCCTGGAAACCAAATCAAAACCCTGCTTTCAGTAGGACATGCACTACGTGTGCATTTATAAATTTATACATTTTTCAGTGAGAACTGTTCTTAAACTTGTTCTCCAGTGTCAGTAACAAGATAATCTGTATTTATATCTCACCTGACATAGATGCACATATACGCAAACATAACTGAGTAATTAATTTAAAGTTGTGGTAAAAGTGATTCTAAATAAGTCCTATTTGACAAAACTCAGATGACACCTCAGTAGTTTTTTACCTATTCTTTCAGATGGCCCTTCACCATCATATTTAACTACTATGTATAAAAATTTAAGCAGTTACACTTTTTTTTTTTTTCTGAAAGTGTTTCAGAGAGAGAAGCACCCTCTGAGACATTTTTACAAGGGAAGCCATTTGCCTGGGACTGTGTTTACCAACCTCAGCACTTGATTTATCAGCTGCAGCAACCACACTTGCACCAGCTGTGCCAGCAGAAGCTGCATCAGCCACTGTGGACATCTCAGATTTAGGCTGGAGAAATAAGAGTAAAATGAAGACATGGCTTATTTCATGGTCCTATGTTAAAAATGCTAGAGACAAAACAAAATAAAACAGAGGTGCTCTACTCAGGCATCCACATCTACTGTCCTTCTTATCTACACTTGGAATAACAGTGATTCTGCTGTGGGAAAGAAAGGATGCTATTTTAAGTACTCTACCTCTTTCTTTTACTTTGCCAGTAAAAGAAATCTGCAGTGCAGAAGGGCCACAAGGCCCCTTCCAAATCTCTCTTGAAAGCCTTCATTTATTCCTGGCAGCTCTCAATACACTATTAAAGCCAGAGGAAATGGTGCTCAAGCAGGTGGGGTGAAAAATACTGCAGGGAGTCAGGTGCAGGAGCAACACCACACAAAATGCCGAACTTCTGCATTACTGACACGCTCATTTACTGCAGAAAAATAAGGGGGATGTAGTAGAGCTACAGGAGCCCTTCATGCTACCCGGACATGAGCAGACCAAAAGATCCAGACCCTGACTCTACCACATGCTTTTGCTTTGTGTTTTTTCTCCACGAGTCCCCCTTTGAAATTACTCTTGTGACAAAAAGTGTGACATTTCTAGGTCCCAGGTTTTAGAGCAGGAAAGGATGTTTGTCATACACACGTTTAAACACAAGGCAGCCTTTGAGCTTTTCAACACTGTGGTTTTTGGGGGCCCAGTCTCACCTGACAATATTCAGCTTAAGAATCCACTTTGACGTGGATTTCATCATAAATAATAAAAATTGGTTGTTGCTTATACTGGTACCTTTGGTGTCTCTGGGGGGGTTGCTTGTGGAGGCTGGTCAGCCTGAGTTGTAGTTACTTTTTCAGCATTATTTAGTTTAGAACCTGTTGTCACAGAAGGTGAAGTTTGGTTTTTTGCCTGTGTAAAGATAAACTATTATTAGATATGGAGGGCTGGCTTTGCATTTCTTTTTAATTATTTTTTAAAAAAGAAAGAGAAGAAAAACACCAATGCAGCCCTTACTAAAAAAATAAAATTAAGGGAGAGAGAAAAAAATTATACAACTTACATCACTGGGTTCCTTTTGCTTCTCTTCAGACAGCTGTTTATTTTGAGAGTCTGCTGGCTGTCATGAAATAAAATACTGAGATTATTTACCCTCTCTGCCATTCAGTGCTATGGAACGTGACCTACACTAGTTCAAATAAGCACAAAACAGATTTAAAGCTGGTTAAGAAAACATTTCTTTGGCTGTCCTGAATTAATAAAGCATCCTGATTGTTTCCCCCCAAACACCACATTTCCACCCAGCAGCTCCCAGCTCATTTGTGCACAGGTATGTTCCTGATCACACAACAGTTTCATTTGCTGTGACACAGTAACAGCAAAGAGTTTTGCCTCTAAGTTAGTAAAAGACCAAAGTATGACAACTCTGCAAAGGTGAAAGTTAAGTATTTACCTTGGCTGACTGGGTGTTTTTTTCAGATCCTGCTTTGGTTGTTGGTGCTGACTGAAATATAAACAACAGGCAGAAATTAATTTGCTTGATTATTTCTGAAGGGTTGGCTTATATAACGCAGAATATCAGACAGGTTCACACTTGTGAGCACACATGCTGTGTAACCAATACACAGGGCTTTGATCTTGCAGTTTACAACTTGCTGGCAGAAGCAGCCAGGCCAAGGATCTAAGAGCACTCAATTGTGTAAAAACACACACCCACGCACACTCCTCATAGTGGGGATTGAAAGGAAAGGGAAAGAAGAAACTAAATATAATGAATGAGTAGTTTGATTTACTGACCAAAAAACTCCCGAAGTACCATTACAAAATTTTGAAATAACGTCAAATATTATTTAATAAATTATAATTTGTCATTTTTCAATAAATTAATTATAAAAATACACACACTCATTATGGAATAGACATTAATACTTATATTCATTACGATATACACAGGGTGGGATAGATATATGCAATTAGTATCCTTATACTACACACAACAGAAATTTTGTATTAATCCTCTCCTCTGTAACTTCCTAATGCTCATACTTTACAACAGAGCTGAACAATCTGGCTTGGATAGTTATGACATGATTGCACTTCCAGGACTTACACCTGAAAATTTTCTGCAGCCATGCCATAAAACTGATTCCTATGATTCACCTCAACTCAAAGTACAGTGAGAAATAAATTACTACTACCAGAAACGTGTAAGAACTAACACTGAAAAACTTAAAGAATGGTTATATCTGATAAGACAGGAAAACAAAAATACTATTAGGTGGTAATTTAAATTCTTTCACTGCTTTAATTCTGGGGTAATCAGAGGTCTCCAGAAGAGACCATCCAGTCCAACCTTTCACAGCAAAAACATAATCTAAGCAAGATGGCCTAGAACATTTTTCTGCCAAATTTTTATTACCGTTCAGACATACCCAGCTTATGGTTTTTATAGCTGACCACACAGAGAAATTTGCTAAATTTGTTTACCACTTGCTGGGCAAATGTTCACACCCACACACTGAACTACAGATAACTTGGTTGGGAAATCCTGAACATGCATTAAAACTTAGATGCTGTAGACCACAGTAAGGAACACACATCCACACACAAGTCAGTCACCACAGGAAGAACACTGATGGAGAGGAAGAACAAAAAACTCATAAAGTGAGGAAAAAAGTTAAAAATAAGTTTTAAAAACCCCAAAATAATCACTTAAGCTCTCAGACTCCCCCACCCTGTTCTCCCAGATTGCCTGTTTTGTATTTTCTCTTGATGCCTAACATGATTAAAACACAGCACTTCTCAGATTCAGTCATGCTCTATATTCTCCCACTTGTCCATCCTCTAACTCAAAAGACACACTCATCCATTTTTGTACCTGTGCATTAAACAATCCTATACTGAAAGGGTAATCCTAAATTTTCACAGTTTTTAAGCTAAATAAGGTTGGATGTACTTCTGTAACATCTCTAGCAAAGACAAGACATGAGATGTTCTTCAGCAGTAAGACTGCAAAAATGGGACAGGAATGCAAGGTTGAGGTTCAAGAAACAGAGTTCGACTTTTTCTCCTGTGGGACTGCTGCCTGCTCAGGACTTAAAGTACCCTGCTGTCAGAGCAAAAATTCAGGTTTTCCTTATGTGCTTTTCAGAAGAAGACCAAACACATCTTTTTTTGCAGGACAATAAAATATATGCACTTGCATTTCTGACACAACACCTGACAAAACCTTCACAGAACATTAAATACAAATTTTCAACCTACCAAACCAGTTATAAGCAAATGCAAGTGTTGTTTTTTTTAAATACTGTAAATATTTTTTAACTAAATACTTAATGCATCTCTTGCATGTTGTATACATTTCTTGTTATTCTTCTGCTGTCTTTTAAAATGTGCCGAATTGCTTGTACTATAAATTTATCTATGACAATGCTGAAAATATGGACCCATGTGGGGGTCCATATGCTTTGTTTCAGGACTTAACACACATGGGTATGCTAAGGCCACATTCAAATCCATGATCACAAACACACAAATGCTCATATACACAGACACATCTATTTAAAAATACTTTTAGCAATGACAAAGTTCAAATCCAATTAAAATCAGCAGGCAAGTAAAACAATTCTAGTAGGAGCCTATACATTCAGAGGGAACTGTTCAGTCATCCTTTAAGCAGAGTCACAGCTGAGCCACAGCCTGAAGCCATGGCATCAGTTGACAGCGTGCACTGAATTCCTTTGGGAAGAAGGTGTTTGACCTCCCCTTCAACTGCCTGCTCCCACCAGCCCTGTGTCAGGAACTGAGAGAAGGCATTTTAAGCTGACTCGGGAAAAGTGAAAGATAGCCTGGAAAAGAAAATAGTATTTTTTACCTAGTTCCCTACTTTACACATGCAAAAGAAAGAGAGCTGAACAGGATGCAGTTTTGGCAGCGGCAGCACCTGCTTCCTCTAATCCGCCTGCAAAATTCACAGGGTGTCTGGTCCTCCAAACTCTCCACCTAAACCCAGGCTTTGCCTACAGAACAAGAAGTTCCACATTCCTTCCTCTGCCGCAGCAGCTCACGGCTTTCTCAGAGAGACATAATACTGTGGGTTTGTCAGAGACAAAGGATACACACACACAGAAATGAAAGCTAAAGAAGGGCCCAGGGCACGTTTAAGAGTAATGGCACACTAGAAAGACTCTAGGAAAGGCAAATGAGACTGCGTGGTTACAGCAGGCAGTTGGGAAAGAGTTATCAATTTGTAAGAAATTTAGGACTAGACAACAAAGTGACTCAGCAACCTTATTTCTTTTCAAAGAAGTCTACTGTCAAAAATGCAAGTGACTTTCTTAATCCAGCAGAGGAAAAACATCAATAATGCAACAGACATTAAAAGAAAACACTAATTATCTTAACACATGCAAATGCAGGACACTGTTTCAAAGGGATTTGTGTTTACCAGACTTACAGTGCTGAAGAATGCCTCTGCTCCTCTATTTTTGGCTCATTTACCACGTTCTTCTGAGAGTTATTTTAAATTTCAAGTAGGGAAAGACTATCACTGTCTGGGCTAAACCATATGAAGAACTGCAGCAGTAATGAACATGATACAAAGGAGTTTGCCCACAAACATAACAGGAGGATGAAACCAGAGACTTGCAGATACCTTCATTTATGAGTAATGATGATCATGCACGACTGGAAAAGGCTTAATTGTCATCCAGCTCGCTGTTATCAGTCTTAGATGTGTGCACAGAGGAAAAGAGTTTTAAAAGGCTGACGGAAATGTAACAGGTAAGCTCAAATGCAGAGAAGGTGGAGACAGGTGCTCCACCTAGATGAAGAGACATGTCAGAATGACCAGAGACAAAAGTTACAGCAAAGGGATTTTCCATTTGATAAATGGAAAAAAATACTGATGCCATAATCTGGCTGCCCAGGTACCCTGTGTAACACATTGTAGGTGTTCAAAAGGTGTCTGGCAGTGCCATTTACCCACAAAGTTGGCTCTGCCTTGTCAACAGGACCTCCAGGGGCCTCTTCCACCCTAACACTCAGGGCAACCCTTCACTGGCCCTCACATAAAGTGCAGGCAGCCCTAACCTTTACTGCCATGCAAGTTCCTGCTGGCCTGCTTTGGTATTCAGTGTTTCTGCTGGTCTCACTGGTAGAAGTGTGGAAAATGAAAGAGGGGGAGAGTCATTAATCATTTGTTTAAACAACACAAGTAACTTCTGTTAGGCAACGGAGGCATAAGGGAGGATTATGACTGTCTTTCAACTAGTAAAGTACATGACTGATGACACAGCTCTGACCAAGGAAATTCTAGTCATAAAACAAGACAAAACAGGCATAAAGGACAAAGACAAGAGAGCTGTCAGACAGAGAAAGACGGGAAATTAATGAGGAGGTGAGATTGTATGTACAGAAAAAGCTGAAGCTTGTCCTGAATTTGTTGAATATGTGAACAACTATAACCAGGTAAATAACCCTGCAACTACACTGGGGGGAGCTATATACATGTCACAAAGTGTGACAGAGCTAAAATTAAACACTTTCATTAACATTTTGTTTTTTACTGCTTTCATAAAAACCTCTGAATGCTCCAAATAGTATTTTTTCGATACCTTTTGCAGAAGGAACTAAGCTGCAGATAAGAAATACAGAAAGTAAAGTCACTCAGTATCCAAGTGCTAAAAAAGAAATTCCATGGCTTCATACATTTGTGTTTAACTGCAAGCAGAATTTTTTCAGGAATTCTTACCCTGGTTTCAGATGGTTTCATTATTTGTGGGTTTGATGCATCCACAGAAGGAGACTGCTTTTGAGAGAAAAAAAAAAAAAAATTAAGGAACTTTACCTTTGTTATGCATTTGCATTAAGCAAGCATAAACAATCTGAATTCACCAGTTATCCAGCTAAAAATTAGAGTTATCATTTTAGATCTTTTGCCTGGCCTGTTATTTCCACAATACATACACGTCGAATTTTGACAGTGTGATGCTGCTGACAGAACTTGAAACATTATTTTTTTCCTATCACATGTAATGACAGCAAATTTTGCATCAAGTATCAAGACAGACTCAAATCCTGCTCTCACGCTGAGGCACACACACTTACTGTGCAGGATTTGTCCACACTTCTTTCCTTTTTAGCAAAAAATGTACTTTTGGATTCACTAGTCTGTCATACAAAATATTTAATACTAAAGTAGCAAATTCAAGTATGTTGACATAAAAAGGAATACTTAATATTTACCTAACACACACACACACACACACACACACACACACACACACACGTTTCCACATGTCATGTAATCCTTTTGGAACTCTGCAAAGGACATGATGGTCTGCTTCCCTAACTTCTGGGATGTCAATTCAAGAACAGCCTTTTGTACTTCTGTTGTGGCTGCCTCAGACTTCAAAGCCTAGAGATGAATATTCCAGTTGTCTCATCAATACTTTATACAAATGTAATACTACTGCTCTATTCCTGTTTCACATTCCTCTGCTCAAAGCTGTGTTTTGCTGTATTTTGTAGATGCTCAAAGGTGTATTCTATGATTCTATGATTTGCCATCTCCTTCACAGTAACAAAAGGTTTTCAATAATCCTTTAATATATTTCTATACCATCAGGTAAATCTGTAGGCAACACAGTATTTTTCTTCATTTGCTCCTTAACAGTTTTTCCTGTCCTTTTCTTTCTTCTCCAAGAAATTAATCTGAATTCCTTCTACATGACTAACAAGTAGGTATCTGCTCTACACCTTCGTATTAGTCATCCTAGTCTCTATTTAATAAAAACATTTATCTGAGTCCTTCTCCCTTCCTCCCCTCAGAAAACTCCTACCAAGCCACTGTCTTACAATGCACTGAAAAATTCCTTCCCAAGTCCCAGCACATCAGCATCACTGCAGCCTGCAGAGATTAGCAAACACCTCTTAAAACCTCAGCTACTTCCTTCTGCCCTGTTCAGCTGGAGGGCAGTGACACGGAGAAACAAAGAGTGTAAATGCTCATGGAGGAAGAGAAATGGTTTGAAAGCAGAAAAGCAGCTCAATGAACAGCTGCTGATCAGTGGTTGTGGAGAACACTGAGCACTTGGGGTTGACCCAGGGAAACAAAGCCTTGTCCTGGGGAGTCAGAGAGGGGAAGAGCACACAGGGAGAAAGCACCATGACCTTCCGTCACACCATCACAGAGTGTCTCGTCTCAGTTTCTGCCTGAATTCCACAATACTCAAGACCTCCAATTTTCCACTCTGTCCCCCAGAAAAGCCACCACAAGGAAGAAGGGGGTCCTCGTTCTTCCAGCCCTTTAGTGAGGGGGGTGTACAGCCAAGCTGAGCCTCGCCGGCTGACAGCCAAGAGGCTGCTGAGATCCAGTCCTTCATCTGATCACCCTTGTGCCACTTTGTCAGCACCAGACTGGCTCTGGGGGTCATCCTCTTACCACAGGTTGTCCTGGTGCTCCCATCCCTGAGGATTCTGCCAGCTGTGCCCCACCTGTTCTCTGCAGTTTGCTGCAGCCCCATAGCCAGGCTGCAGAAAGGGTGAAGCAACACTCAGACGTGTGTCAGGCGTGGAGGTAAATATTAAAGTGCTGCCTGGCAACCAGCATAACAACAGCCTGACGCAGAGCTGCTGAGCAGCTCTGGCCTGGGCAGGCACACCCTGCTCGCTCCCAGGGAGGGGAATCCCACCATGCCATTGTCCAGACATCCCTCCACTAAAAGGCTGGGATGCCAAACAGCAAGGGATGGACTGGACCAGGAGGCTGGAGCTGGGCAGAGAGAGAGGAGTGTCATTTGAGCTGTCAGGAATCCCTGAAGGGCACAGCCAACAGCAGAGGGAAAAACAAGTGTGATCAGTGCTGATTCCTGTTCTCCTGCCTGGAAAGAGGCATGGGTGCTGGAGGGTGTTGTGCCAGCCCTGGCCATGACCCATGGGGAGGTCCCAGCCTGAGGGTTGTCTGTCACACAGTTCTTCTATGAGCTGGGAATGGAGGCAAATCCACAGCAAAACATCAAGGACCACAAGTAGTCCACAGGCAGGGAGCACATCGAGATGATCCCTGCATCAAACTCCCAAAACCACCACAGAAGAGACTTGAAAGACAGAGAAGAGGTTACAGGATAACAGTGATTAAGTAAAGACTGATCCCCTGTTAATTACCCCACTCTGGTGATGGGCAGTGTGACAGCTGCAGGGTCACAGTCTGTCCTCTCACCAGCCCACACTGCTGGCAGGACAGGGACAGGAGCTGACCAAAAGACCTCAGGTGTTCTTCAGTTAGAGAATGGCTTTCCAGGAAGAGCTGATGATGAGACCTGGGATCTAATCTGAAATTAGTCTTTATTCTACTGTTGAAAGAGAAAAGCCATAGAAGCCAAGAAGTTAGTAAAACAACACAAAAAATCTACCCAAAATTGGGTAGTCTCACTGTGTGTACTTCAAAAATCTGTAAGTAAAAAGTGTGACAGAAGAAAGAAATGGTGACAAATACCAAAAGAAAACAATTTTAACAGCTCAGATGATCGGATGCAGATGCCCTTTGGAAAAAGGGAACAGCAGGTGAAGAAATTCATGAGAGGTCTTGGTTATAGACAGCAAAAAATCACTGAAACTACCCCATGTACAATGCAGTGAGAGATACTGTCAACTAACACTTTAAGTTCTGGAAATTGATGGAGATCTGTCACACTGAGGAGGGTCACTGCCCACCCTCAGAAAGGAGCACAATGCACCTGGTAGAGACCTTCAAAACCAGAAGAGGTGCTGAAAACATTTGCCAAGGAACCCACTTAGTGGGTGTACAGAGACATTTAGATAATAACAAGAGAATAAATAAGAATAAATAAGAATGAACAGTTTGGTCAGGAATAAAGCAATGTACCTTCAGAGGAGGACATGCTGTCAGTGCAACTTCTCACAGTACTTAAGGTGATATTTTCTGAATGAAACAGGGAAGAAAATCAGTGCCCAGCCTGAAGGGACCTCTGACAATTGTAGGTAGGTTGAAGACAATCAGATGCAGCAACACAAAACCCCCAAACCAGCAGCAATACTGACAAAAATACGTGAAGGCTATAGTGCCACAGGCTGAGACACTCTTGCCAAAAAGAAACAAGGAAAGAGGGATCTGGGGGAAAATAATCTATTACTGTGACAACATAAATGTGAAATATAACTTTCAACCTTTTTGACGTGAGCTTCTCTAGGTCAAATGCTAGGACAATTCTGACGATCACACTGCAGCACATATGGATAAAGAAAGATCTGAGGACAGATTTAGGGGGGAAAAAATGAAGAAAAAGTATGTATGAGGTATAACTTAGTGACAGGAAAAGCAAGTCAGCACATGATCCTTTGCACACTGGTCAGGAAGCCAATAAAATGGGAAACAAAGAAAAAAACGACTTACTCTGTAACAATCTCTCAAGTCAGAGCTCAAAGACAGTCCTCCTGGAGAGAAGGAAGAATTCCTTCTGTGGCAAAGACTACTCAGATGAACCAGGTGCCTCCAGCCCTGGCAGCCCTTGGGAGAGTTTATATAAGTATTTTCTCAGTGATCTACCTGAAGTCAGACTAAAACAGAGACTGAAGAGCCACCTGAATACCCTTTTGGGCTAACACATCTTACATATGAACGAGCTGGGACAGCTTCTCAGGCTCAGAGCTGACATCAACTCTGATTCTAATATGATTAACTTACAGGGTTACCTCAAACCAGCTGTGTAATGTAAGGGAAAACCTAATCTACTTGATTAAGAATGGTTCTTTACAGGAATGGTTCTGATACTAAGCTTTAGGATGTGCACTTGTAAGATGTGGGCAGCAAAAGCTCTTCTAGAGAACTACTGTGAAAAATAATGAATGAAAAAAAATAATGTGAAAAATATTTCACTGAAGTGTAAAATACCACTTGAGCTGCTACAGGTTAAATGTCTCATGTGCTTTGATAGCATGTGCTAAGGGCTACACAGTTCTGTGATCTGTGCCATAAACACAGTTCCATTAATTTTCCATTAAGCCCACAAGGAGTTGTGAGACATAATCTGAGCCAACATCTCTCTGTGTGCACATGTACAAATAAACATGTAAGTATAAAGATATAAACATATAAAGGCAATGCAGCAGCTAAGACATGATTTAAAACTAAAAAAAATTCAGCACTAACTATATAAATTTTATTGTAGTGGTATTTATAACAGCTGAGTTAAAAATTACAAATTTGAGTGCTTCTGTGTCATTTTCCATCCAAAGTAATTTTGGAAATATCTATTATTTTGTAATTACTGTTCTTATATATAGTTGTGCTATTAAGTTGTTACAGAAAACACCCCCTTTTTAAGAGAAAGGTAAAAATCCTCACACAACCAAGAAAACAATATTCTTTTCAAGATGTCAGGCTCTCAGTTAATTTTGTGGAGGTTTAATATTAAGAACTTAATGAAATGGAGCAGCAGGATACAGGTTTCCAGTTAGCACCTGTGTATTACTCAGACACTGGTATATTTACATAGAACACTGCTACTATATACAGCCTATTATGTTGTCCTGTTGTGATCAGTTTCTTTGCAGAAGTGATCAGAATGACTTCTAAACAATTTACGGTGCAAATTCTAATAAATGATTTTGCCACGTGCCTCTTTCACTTCTAAAGTCCATTATCATTACTGAAACTCACCAACACTGCATGTTATAAACAAAGCCTACTGCTCCTGCCAGCCACTGAGGTGGGGTGGGAAAAAAATAATCCTTGGAGGACAGTTACTTTTTCTGTAGCTATGATCTACCTCAATCTAAAATTCTTTGCTAGAGTTGTTACTTGAGGCAGTTTTTGCACTATTGCAGATCAACTCATCAATACACCTGGTTTTAAATATCTGTCTTTACAAAACCCAAACCAACAAGAAGAAACACTCTCTCTAGAGATGCTTCCTCTGCTTTTATCATTCATAAACTCAGCTGTTAGGAACATAAATGAAAAATGTGTAAAATCTATTACTATAGATTATATCATATAATTAATGAATTATAAGGAATTTAATTATTCCTCATACATAAATTAATAGAATTAATATTATTAATTATATCGATGAATATAATTATAAATATATAACAAATTAAATATAAATACATTAATTATATAGATCATATCATATATAATAAATCTATTACTAGAGTTTAAATTTCTACAACTTGATAAAGACAACAAGAAAAGTAATTTTAGAGAAAAACTGACTGCCCCTTAGAGCTAAGAAACTTACGATTTTGCTTTGTGCCAATATGCACTCACAGCCCAGCGTAAATGTGAAGAATAAGGTGAAGTAGAGCTGAAGCACACGCATCTGCAGAGGACAGACAAACCTCAAAGGGCATGTTCAGAACAAAATTAAGCTGCACTGAGACTCAGGGAACAGTGTCCATGTTTGAGAAGATGTGCAGGGGGAGTGGGGGGACCACGCCTGGAAGAACCACCAGGAAAGACTCAGGATGTTCCTGTCTGAAGTGCCATCCCAGGAGCCCACCAGAAGAGGATTTGCTGTCTGACAACCTCCAAAATCTCCACATGCACTCTCCTCCTAAATGACAGTTAAACTAGTAACAAACAGTAGGATTATGTCAATGCTTCTTTCCCCCATCAGAAAGTCGACCACAGTAAATCAGAGACCAGACCCAAAGACTGCTGATAACACAGAACCATGTCTTTCTGCAAAACTCAGTTCAGACGATGATCTGGCTTGCTACTGCGGAAAAGATTAATCCTAAAATTTCATTATTCTGCAATTTTCTCACCACACAGAACAAGTATTTTTAGCAATTACTAGTCTGCACCCAGGAGCAAGATCAACCATCACTGAGAGATGCTAAAAGACACATAGGAAACAAAGCCATTTTCTCCTGAAACAAAAACATGATAGATTTTCATAAGAGACTGGTCTGAACCAGGAAATTGAAAAGCTGATTAGCTTGTAAAGCCTTTTTACAGCCTCAAGTGTTGCTAAATTTATTGATCGTCATGGAACACCGAGCCAGACAACTTCCATAAAACAGACTCACTCCTACTGATTTCTTCTAATTTGAATACTAGAATAAAATTTCTGCTATTTTGGAACACAGAAGAAACTTGACAATATTTCATCACTGAATGTATTTTATGTATCAGCTAAAGCTGGCTAACCATACTGCTCAATTTTAACATAACGGTTTTTTTAAGCAGTGTTTTTTGAGACAACCTATTTGAAATTGGTGATACTACTTCAAATGTTATCAAGCAAATCAGTGAATGAAATCTGTATTGTATTTACCACAGTGCAGAACAAGGCTTCACACCACCTAGAAACTAACTGATCTGCCAAACCACCTTTACGTTAGATGTCTATTTTAAAATGTCTGGATTTCAGCAACCTAATTCAAGTTCAAAGCTTAATACTGGCATGTTAGCTCTTCTTTATTTTATTAACTGTTAAGACTCTGTATCAGCTTTATGCTTAAACAAAAAATAACTGAGGACAGTGAATGACAATTCACTCTAAACAATTTTTGTACCATTTGACTCTTTCTTAAACTTCCAACAGCTCTGTTTACACTACTTATATGCAGGAAGTTAGGGTTGAGCAGAAAAATTCAGAAGTATCCCACAGGTTATGATAAGAAGCACTGTGCATTAGTCTGTGGTTGTTTACTTCTTTTGGAAGCAGGAAAGGAGTTTGATAGTTGGTCAGAGATCATGCACAGCAGCTAAACACAAAGAACATTTACATACTCATAAGGCAACTTGTGAGCTCAAGAAATTACTTAAACTCCAGTGTGCAGTGTGGCTACTGTGTTAAAGGCTTTACTACATACGAAGGCAACTTCTATGTAATGTCCTTTCACAATGAGGGAAAGCGATCTGGAAAGGAAGTCTTTACATGCCAAGCAGGGTAACAGACTTCATCTGCTGCCTTCACATCTGTGTGTCCGCAAACAGACCGTGTCAATATCACAGGCTGCACACTCCTTGTTTCTTTTGAATTACATCAATAATCTGCTTTAAACACGCCATTCTTACTTCTCTTTAAAATGTGCTCTTCAATTACCTCCTCTTGAAAACTTCCTGTTTCTGCGAGCATAAATTCAACAAGCTGGTACACACTGAAATTTCATTTTCATTTAGTCATATTCAAATATTAGAAGCAGTGCCTCGGTTCAGTCACAGCTCTTCTCAGGTTCCCACTCTGCACAATACAGCATTACAGTAATGTATGAGCTGGTCACTGCAGAGGAGCTCTCCTGTTTTTGTAGGCAGCTCAAAAGTCCTCTTTTCAGTTCTACCTCCTGCACACTGTTAGCATTTAGCTACAGCTAACACACAGCTTCCATTTCTGTGTGTTGTTTCAAACACGAGAATGTTCCACACCTATCTGTGGCTGCAAATTGCAGGCTGATAAGTAAACACCAGGAAAACAGGAGATTAGGTGCCAGCCACATGCCACACGTCGCTGCTGAGCTCAGCTAGGATTTGTGTCGCTTGGTCTGCAGTGTCGCAAAGCCCTACTCAGCAGAGCTGGGACAGAACCAGGGAATTGCAACCAGAACCAGGGAATTTACAAATGGAACCAGCACTCTCTAAAGGGGGGGTGGACTGGGGTTAAAAAGACAGAAATGATGCGTAAAAGAGGACTTCATCTTACAACTGAAGATCTACAAGGTTATGAGGTCAATTACTTCTATTACAACAATCAAGCCAGGCCATACTCAAGCTGAGCAGTACTCTGAATTAGAAATCGCATTTTTCACCCTGAAGATGTACAAACAAAATATTATTCATGAAGCTGTATGAACTGACACACAAACGGTCATGGTGGCAGTAGTTACCAAAACGGATGGAAAACAATAAAGGAGAATAAACAAAACACACCAAGTCAAGGAGTCTTAATAGAACTTCGCTGTGAAAAGATAATCTAGGGATAACACAGCATAAACAGGGGTGGTGGTATATTGTTGGGATTTTATATACAATCATTTTAGAAAAAATCAACATTGTTTTATCATTTCCACTTAAAAAGAGGTAGACTGGGGCACTTGCTTCAGCAATGACTTCCCTGCTGGGGATCAAAAATGTTAAATTTTCTAGTTGGTCTAAGCACTTCTACTAAGCATGGCATAAAGGCAGGCACAGACCTGACTTCTTCCAGAACCAGAAGGGTTTCTAAGCCTTAAGGAGCTCCCAAGGAGTTTTCAAGACGACCAACCTCTCCTGTCTCCCTGCCAGGTTCTTCCTTTGACAGATGAGACTCAAGCGTTAGCGAGTGCAGACATTCTCATCTTAGGATAACAAAGGGCAGAAATAGTGAGAATGCAAAGGCTGGAGAACTATTCACTGAAAAAGCAGTTCCTTTGCTTTCTGGAGACAGAGGTTTCTCCTTTACCCCCAATCCCATCCTCCAAGAGCCACCATCTTCAGAGCAGCACAGCTCTGCTGTGAGAAAAACTGGTCACGGAGACTGTTTCTGCAACTCTAAGATCAGAAACAGAATTTTCTTCAAGTTCTACATACCCTACATACCTAATCACTCAAAAAAAACGCCCAACCCAACCTCCCCAAAACAAAAACAAATAACCCCCCCAATAAAACCAAAATCCAACAAAAAGCCCCCCCCCAAACCACACGACCCACCCCCAAGCCCCGAAACCAAAAAAGCCCCTTTCTATACAAAAAGCTGACAGTAACAAATAAGCTAGTCTAGAAAAGAGAATGTCTAATGTAGAAGTTATTACTGTATGTTTTATATCAATCTAAGAAACCCTAACACTGAGGAACCTAGTGTAAAAAAAAAACCAAAAAAGAGACAGATCAGAAACTCAGCAGAGGTGTCTGCAATGTTCAAGAATTCTGGGTTATTTAGGGCAGTTCCCCTAGAGAAAAGAGGAGCAAGTATACTACCAACAATAAGCAAACAGTGGCATACCTTAAGCAACACCCACCTACCTACTTTCTACTACTGCAGAAAGAATACAATTTATTGAAAAGTGTTATTTTTTCCATATGTGTGCTGTATCAGATGTTTCAACATCTTCCAGGTTATGTATTTTTAAGAATAATAAAGTATTGATATGTAAGCATAGTTCAACCAAGACGTTGCTCTTACAGATCACCACACCCTGACTACGCAATACCCTGTATGTGCCACAGGCATATAGGCTCTGCAATTGTATGCCAAAAAAATTATATGGGTCTTGGAAACAGGAACAGCGTGGGCTGTGAGCAAGAAAAAAATGCCAACCACACCCCAAAACAAAAACATAAATACAACAGCAATATACGAGCAACTTAGATACTACTTTTAAAGTTTGTTTCTCCTTCTCTCTCTTCTTCCAACTGCTTATGTCAGGTGGTGTTACAGTGTCTAAAAAGGGTGTTTCCAGCATGTTAAAATAATTTTAGAAGCTAATTAACTACACACACTGTAGCATTTCAAGTCCGCTGACAACTGAATCACGTTGGAAGCCCTAAAGCTGGCAGCCTGTGTTACTTCAGCCCACAAAACTCCCGGAAGACAGGGAGGGGGAGAAAGGAAAAAAAAAAATTAAAAAAAGGGACTGCAACATGAACACAAAGGAGCCTCAAGCAGAGGAAGCAGGAAAGCAGAGCCAACAAAAATAGCTAACTCACTTCGGATAGACGTGTGCCTTCTGTTTCCAGCAGGAATGGCAGGACGCGGCTGCTTTTCGTCCCAGCGCTGGAGCAGCTGTGGCTGTGCTTTCCGGGAGTGCTGGCAAAGCCAAGCCCGTGTGCTGAGTGGCACAATCTCCACCCAGCAGCACGGCTTCCTCACTGCCAGCACAGCCCCACGGTGCCAGGGGAGGGGACCCAAACCAGCAGGTTCAGGCTCAGCTAGTACGGTGGAAGCGAGAAGCCACAATGAGCAAGCCTGCCTCCCACTCCCGGGTCACTTCGGGAAGTGGCTGGACCAAGGTCCCCCAGCAGGGACAGCTGTCACCAGGCTGACACTGCGAGCGTCACGCAGCAAAAGCAGGGGTGAAATGCCTGCTTAGGATGGTGCAACAGTCAGCTTTCAAAAAGCTGTGCTCGCCTTTCACCTAAAGAGTTGGTTGCAGTGGTGCCACGGGAAGGAATCTACTTATTTCCCCTCAAAAGACCAATATTCCTACTAGAAGTCTACAGAATACCCCTCCCTAGAGTTGAACTGAATAAACAGGTTCCTAGAGTACACAAATGTTACTAACTGAAAGTCATTGTCAAGGCCATTAAAACTTGACCAGGAATTTTTTTAAGCATAACAAATCCAAATGATTTATATTAATTTATAAATTACAAGGTTCTTCCTGAAATACCCATAGTGACGTGCTCTTGATTTTTTTTTTTTTTTTGGCTCAGTAATCAAATTCTCAATACTTGTCATATGGGACTGTGACTTCAGACACCTTTTACTCAAAAATGGTTTCCTTTGCAAGGTGCCTCCGTAGAAGTCACCAGATTTTTATTTGGTGACAGTTAAATAAGGTATGCAACAGAAAGAAACCTAAACAGTAAATATACTGATAAACTAGATAAACTTCTCCGCTACAGAAACAGTGGGACTTCACTCAAAGGTATTTAGTAACTGCCCCTTTTTAATCTTGTATTCCTGTTCATTGCATAAGAAAGCAGACTGAATGCCCCTTTACAACAGTGATAATTTGGATGCCAGTCGAAAGCAACTAACCTTAAATTTCTTAAATCATTAAGGTCAAGAAGCTTTTCTCTGAAAATCCGAAACAAAAGTAATTCTTACTGAATTTCCACTGTTGCTGAGCTCTTCCAGCACAGTTTCTAAAAATACTCCAAGATAGTAAAATGGACAAAGACTGTCACTTCTCTAAGCTACAGCAGCCAGCCACAAGAAAATGATTACTCGTTAAGAGCAATGCAAAAAATCTGCTACATAAAAAGCAGCAAAACATCTGTTATCAATGGAATTACCACAAAAGAACACAAAGATCCAAGAAAGGTGGCTGGATTCCTCTGTGTTCAACTATCAGTGCCTTCTATTAATAGCAAAGATTGAACACTAAGCTAGAAACTGTTTTTCCTGATGGCTGTGGAACTGGCAACACAATCATTAAAAGCTTTTAAAGAAAACGCAGCAGCACTGGTAACGAATCTTCTGCAGAGGAAGGAGGTTAGATCAGATTTTCCTCCTCACTGCTGTCTGATAACACTAATAAGCCATGACCTCCTGGTTTGGGCACCTTTGCAATTAATGTATACAAGGAAGAGGCTGCTCATAGGCAACCACTAAATATTGATGATCACAACCTTACATGAATCTACCTTTTCAGTTCATTTATCTGACAAGGCAGATAAATGCTTACTGAAAACACACACAGTCAAACAGGACTGCACATCAAAGAGGAAAGAAAAGCCGGTGATAGATACAAAGGAGTCAGAACACCTGTTTCTGTTAAACACCTTTAAATTAGTAATTTAGGTTTGAGTCATGCAGAAACTGGGCACATCAAGGTTGCCATAGGCAGCCAAATAACATCCCCCTAAGAACAGACTGAGCAGAAGCAATGAGTACACCCTGGCTGCAATGCCAGGAACTCGAGAGTGACCAAACAAAGAGCACAGGAGTAAAAGGAAGGCACAAAGAACCGTTCAGATGGAAACTAAAACAAAAACAAAGCCAGACAGGAGAGTGCTGTCCCTTAGGAGTCATCCTTGTGACAGGTACCATCACAGGACAATCAGACTGCGCACATCCATGACACAATGACAAGCCTTCATCACACACAAGTTCCTGCATCTTAAAACTCAAAAATGCAGGTGACCCAAGAAGGAACAAGCCATCAGTTATTATTACTTACTAACTAAAAGGAAAAATTATTTAGGTCTAATATGGAGGAGCAAAACTCCCTCTGGCTGTTCAGTTCAAAGTGAGTCATTTCACTAGAGGGTTAAAAAACCAAATTTAACTATCCTACTTCCTCTGCCTCTTGTAAGGAGTTAAAATTTATCTGGGATAAAGTGCATCAATGACAAGTATTACTGACCAACAGAATTATTAAAGAACCAAAAGAGGTTTTGCACACAGAACACATTAAAGCTGTATCAGGGAAAAAAAAAAAAGGAAGAAACAGCAGTCCCAGATTGTTTAAGAGCAGGTGGAGTAATTCTGATTGCATTAAAAGATCTGACTGGTTTGCAGCAAAAGAAAGAACTGCCTTGCCTCTTCAAGAAATACTCCTCTTCCTGTAAAATTCCTGTTTAAAAAAAAAAAAAAGCTTTGCAAAATTTTTGTTTTCAATAGGTATTTTTATAGACCAAAATAAGGGCAGAAAGGAATACAGCCAGCCAAATGGCTTGAAAAAGGTACAGATGGCACAAACTACAAGAACAATACATCTCTGAGTTTTGCTCTATTTTAAATAACACTACAGCCTCACTACTAAAAGTAAAAGATATAATTAACAGAAGATTTAGCCTTGGGTGAAGAAAAGCAGAAATGGTTGAGTGGGAACTAAAATGGTTAAACCTAAAATAGCTATCCAAAACCAGTCAGTATTAGACAGCCATGAGGTGAGTATTTTCATACTATATAATCTTCACCTATAAATACTTTGGAATGTCATAGAATCTGGAGAAACACCAAGTACTGATGAAATACATAGCCCAAGTTGTCATAACCCAACATAAGGCAATTCCTGGCAATTGCATTAACTTATTTTCATGACACTACCTTCCAGCTCTCATGCTTAGTAGTATCACCAGCAATCGTGCCTTTCACACTTATGGTTGAGAACACATTATCATAAAAAGAACATGAACTGGGAAAAAAAAAAAACACCAAAAGAAAACTTGTGTTAATTAAATATGTGCTTCCACGGGACTATGCAGCTACAGATTCTTATGCAGAAGGATGATCTTTGAGACTGTCTCACCTGTCATGGGAACTACATATGGACAACTACATCCAGCTTGACTAGCAGGAGAAAGGCCCTGGCAAAATACAAGGAATAGAAAGAAAAGCTGGGGATGTCATTAAAGTGTTAGACAAAAGCATTGGAAGAAAGTGACAACAGCATTTATATCCTTGTCTCCTCCTTCCTTAGGTAGAAAGGAAAAAATAATTACTTAGGTGGCACAGAGAAATCTTTAGGGCTATTATTTTACAACAGCTTTGATTAAGAAAATAAAAATCACATTCAAAAGCAGAAACACTTCCTGCTGATAGGGTCCCTCAAACAATGGGTTATCTCCAGGATATGGAACTCTGGGGTGGACTAATGGACTCCTTGGAGCAATTGGTAGGAGCAACCAGCCTCACATCCCTGGTGTGAACTGATGAGCTGGAAAGCCCCTGGCTCATACAAAGGAATGAAGGTGTGTTGAAAAATGTGTTAAAAAGGGCTTTCGAAACCTGAAAGTGCAAGATAGTGAAAGTGCAGAACAAGATACCAGAGCTAAACAAAGACATCAACCTTGTCTCTGCTACTGACCAGTGGCCAAATAATTCATTCTGCTATCAAGATGGGCGTGATTTGAGCTCTCCCTGAACTGCAGCAGGATTGCACACCACAGACCCTTCCCCTGAGCAGGGAGGCCTGTCGAGGTTTGGGATCCCTCACCTGAGACAGGGATCTTTCCTCACAGGTGGCAGAGAGACCCTTTACTCACCATAGATCCTCAGTGAGTGACTGACTGACAGTGTACTGAATTAATGCTATGAAACAGCATTAATCCATATAGAGTTACTCAATCATGTTATAAACATTATTTGGATAATTCCACTGGACATAAACCCTTGCCCAAATCTGAAACTAAGTCTGAACTCAGCCACACTTAAGGTCCATCAGGAATTTAGAAAGCAAGGGGGTATACTCTGAACCTCACAACTCAGCGGGAAGGTCTCCATTACCCTTTTCATCTCTCTGTGTGAATCATTCCAACTCAATTCTAACTCAATATTCTCTTTTATGTTTCTTCCACGCAATAATTAATGAGGTGAACCTGGCAATCAAACTTACTGAATGTTGTCAAACCACTGTTAATCTTCATTAATTTCCATCAAACTGTCAAATTATTAATTTACCTCAATAAAGCATATTGTTGCTTCTCTTTCCAATGAGCTGCATTTCAGTCATCTGTGACAAACAGCACATAACAGTGACTACCAAGCACAGCCATCAGTTCATGCATAACCACCATCAGAAGATTTTCAACACCTTCTTTCAATACTCTGCAAGACCTGAGCACCCTGTTGCTCCTCAGAGTATCATCTGCGCTCCTTTGCAACTCAGCTTTATAATGCCTCTCCAGGGACAATGAATACTCCAGGCACTCCAGGGACAATGAGGGCAAAGACAGTTTCTCGGTGCTTCAATCTCACCAGGTTCCACCAAGTAAACAGAATCCAAAAATACAGCTAACGATGAATAAAGAACCACAGTGCCGTTAAAGTCAAACGAAGTTGGCCTCTGACATCAATGGGACCAGGATTCTTTAAAATAACGAGGACACTAACAAAGAACACGTGAAAGGGGAGAATGCTACCACATCTGTTTCCTCAGGAAGTCAACAGTGGCTTGTGCTACCCCTTAATTTCAATTCAAAGACCACTTCCTTTAGTATGCATTACCTTAGCAGCAGAAGGTGCTCCCCTTGTCTGTGCTTTGGGGGGTTGGCTAACATTAGCACTTGCTTGTTTTTCCTACAAAATAAAAGAAAGACATAGCAAAGATCAGAAATATTTATGAAGGAAAAAAAACTCAAAAAAAAGGACACTAAAAAAATGTCCATTAGAACATTTTTGCAAGGCAACTCATCAAAAAATAAATTCCTCTATGTAACTTTAATTCACGCAGGGACATTTCACAAAATGCTGCCCAGCCCAAAACAGGCTGAGTTCTCTTGCACTGTTTTATGGCTGATATGTCTGTGCTATTTCCTGTGGCAGAGTGACTCCATTTTAAGTAACAGTTAAAGTAACAGAAACCATATATAATTTAATGAAAGATATCAATGAAAATAAGAAGGTCAAGCTATTGCTGTTCAGACATAATTTGAATGGTAATCAAGAAGGTAACATCACCCTCAGGGAGGGAGGTAAAGGTACAAAGCTAAGGGCAAAATTATAGTTTGTTTCTAAGAAGCTCAAGATTCACAACACAATTACAGCATTCACACTTCCAGCTGCTCTCCACAAGCAGGCAAGGCTGCAGAAGGACAAGAGATTCCACCAGCAAACTCAGTAGCACCATTTTTAAATTGACTGGGAACCAGATATTGGAACAGACTGGGGGATCTGGAGAGCTCTGTCATTAAGGCAGTTCCAGCTTCTGTTCTCTTTCTGATTTAGCTCAAAAATTTGCAGATCATCTAGAGTAAACAAAGCTGCACATTGAACAGTCACGTTCAGTCAGAGCCTGCGCAGTGGGCCACCCACTGTGGCCACTTACGTAAGATTAACATCACCAAAATATCTCTCAAAGGTACAAATGGAAACGATTAGAGGCATATACATCAAGGATGTCACACTTAGTACTGGCCACACTGGAAACAACGACATCCCAGTAAAACTTCACAGGACGTTTCAAAAACCAAGAGTAAAAGTGATTTTTCCTGCTACAGAGGAGTGTGGCTGCCTCCTCCTTGTGTCCCAGACCAGGGTCCTCCTCCACAACTGCTGAAGTCCAGTGTTGTCCAGTACAGACCAGTACTGCCCAGTATAGACTATGTAATCCACAGATCCTTCCACTTCTAATTAGGTTGTCCAAGTAATTAAAAATTTGAAGGGCTACTCTCCCAATTTCAGAGAGAAAAGAAATTTTTAAAAAATCACCAAAAATAGAAGAGCACACCTCTGAAGAGCAATCAGTATTCTGTGTATGCCTTCAGTACCAAGAGATCTTGACTGACACCTCAGGCTCAGCCTTTGGTTCAGGGTCTCACGGCTCATGGTGTTCAGGATATACTTTAGGTACTAAAGAAAATGCCTCACGTAACTGTGATGCTCTGAAAAATCTCAGAATCGCAAAATACCACAAATCCACACATACTGTTTTACAGAAGTTTTTATGATACCTCTAAACACACTCAAAAAAATTCAAGCACAAGGCTAACTTTCCTCCCCCCCACCAAGCCTGAAGTACAAAAAACCCACCCAAAACAAAAAAAACAACTAACAGAGTGAAATAAATCCTTGGTCTGAGTATGAACTTACGTTAACTCATTAAACAGAATAAAGAAAAAGTTGTTCATGTTTCTCTGTTTTGTGGTAAGCAGAACAGAAATAAAGGTAGGAGAGAGAGTAGAAAAATAAGCAAATGCATTCTCCTCTGGAGTAGAGAGAGACTACCTAGAGATAAGCTACATGGAAAGTTACGCCACCAGAACAAATGAGTATTCTTTACTGAATGCTCTCCACAACACACTAAGTAAAGTAATACATGTTAGCTCCCAGGATCATCTTTCCAAAATAACTTCTTTGGTACTTAATACATTTGTAAAAGCTCAAAGACTAGCCCCATCATACTGTTAGGTTCATCCTTCTTTTACTCTTATTAATATAATGATATTATGTGTTTCCCAAAATGCTCCCTCCATGCAAGCCAGCTCTGACACCCTTTATCAACAAATACATCAGGGCTGTTCCCATCTTCTCCCCTCCAAGAAGTGGAACAGTATTTTTCCTCTGTGAAAGTCTCAGACCCAAACAGCTGAAGAATTACCTTGCAGCTGTACTCACATCTCGCCTTCCAACCCGATAATAACAGAGCCAATGAATTATCAAAGCACAGCTTCTTTGTGAAATGAATTAAAAGAATCACAAGCCTGTAAAGAATTGTGTGAGAAGGAATAAAAGCTGTGGCACATAGGTACCTATAATCTACTCTTCATTATCAGCAGTGGCTTCAAAACAAAAAGATAAAACACTATTTCAGAGTGGAACGTTAATTCTGCAGGTTTAATAAAGGAGAAATGAAATATAAACCCTTTTGATATGCAAATTTTCCAAGGGAAGACACAGTGCAGTTGGCTTAATAGAAAAAAAAAGCCACCAAACCACAAAAGGAAAGTATGTGCAATTTCTGTTCTGAAAATGTCTCTGACAACCACCAGCAGCATTTCAGCCTCCTCCTATCAATCTTTCATTCAAGATTTGCTTGAGCAGAAATCACACTATATTTCTTCTTACAGCAGAAAGAGCCTCACATCACAACAGCTCTCAGTGAGTACCAAAAATTTAACTGAAATAATGTTATTTTTCAACTACCTTTGGCATTTTAGCCAAATAACCACCAAAACAGAAAGTGGAGATGACGAAAAAGCTTCTCATAACCCATCCACTGAGGATGGACCAGGGCCACAATCCCCTGTGCCAGTGCCCACAGTGCTGTGGGGTACAGGGGCCGAAAGAAAACACACTAACAATGCAGTTTGAAGTAAATAATTCGGTGCCAAAGTAGAAAAAAACCCTCACAAATGCTGCCTTCAAAAGTTGCCTATGCACAACTCAGACCAGCAGTGAGCACTCCAAGAGACTGTCACCAGTCATAATTAATGCCTTTACTCAGCACTATGCCCCGGGACTCTCGAGTGACTCTAATGCTTTTCTGGATAAGGAATCCTAAATGACAAGCATCAGGATTAAAAAGTATCACAGAAATCGTGGCTTCAGAGCAAAGAAACAATTCTAAAAGGGCAGGAATGCCTCAGCACCAATTATCACTATAATCCTCTCAAAGTAAAGAATGTATTTCCTGCGAAGTAAAGTATAATGATTTGAGCAAGCAGCACAGATTTTGTCCACACTGCTGTAAAGCATTGCTTGGAACGTCAGGACACGTCAGAGTGGGTCCAGTTTCATAATATATCTGGTAAAACGTTACCTTATTCTAAGCTGGGGCTTCATATTCCTGAAATACATGGCTGCGCCCATCTTTTAATACATTTTCAAATCCTGACAGCAGAAATGCACAGGGTGGGCTTTCACAGGGATACAGAACCTCTCCTTGATATTTCCCTCTACGACAGCAAAAAGAGAACAGGTCTTTCCAGATTACATGCAGTTATTATATAATGGCCAGTCTCTTCGCGAACGAAGAACCGGGGAAGGTCTTTCCACCTTCCAGCCTGCAGTTATTAACTCGAGCCTGAATCCACTCAAAATAGAGCAGAGGGCTTTCAAAGCACAGTCACACACAATAAGAGCACTAGTTTTGCCTTGATCTTAGGAACACTATGTGGTTGAGCATTAGACCACACTGTGTCCCAAGGGCAACCCTCTGACAGGGCAACATTGAACCAGGACCATGCAATCCATTACAATGCAAGACCTGCCTTACTGAGTTTGGATGAGCTTCACTTTTAATATTTCCCTGTCTCTAGAAGTAGTCTCTAGCAGCTGATATAAAAAAATCTCAAAACCAGTAGATGTAGAAATAGGTCAGGTCCATTTTGATATTTCTTCTAAATACTCTTGCAGACTCAGATAATGTGTGGGTTGGGGACTTCTAAATTTCAGTGTATTTTATAAACCATCCTGAGTTTCTCTTCAGTGATTTTGTCCCATCTCCCCTTGAAAGAATTTATCTTTTAGTATCCAAAAGCTTCTAGAGTACCAGTGCCCTGATGGTCTCAGAAAGTGGTATGAAATTGACAGAAGGGCATATGTAAGGTGAAGACTATGGGGTAAGGAAAAAAACCTCACCAGCCGTCCCTCACATGTTAATAAACTGCTGAAAGCCCTGAAACATCAGTAGAACAGGGGAAGAAAGGAAATTCATTATTTCATACACTTTGCAATGGTATGCTGCAGACATATTGACTCAGGTCCATTATGTAACAATGCAATGAGAAAACAGGGGAGCAGATATGGGGAAAACCGCAGCACATCACTCACCTTCACTGGATGGCAGCTGCATCACAGCTGCAAAACCATGCAACAGCTTCAAGTGCATGAGCAACCACCAATTCCCACAACGATCATTTTGTTTCTGTTAACATCTACCATACACGCATTGATAAGAAATGAAAGCACTTCATTAAAGCTGATGTAGATTTTCAACAAGTGTCTGATTCTGCTTAGGATGTGAATTCAGCAAATGTAAAGGTTCTAACAACCAAGACATAGAGATACGAGATACATCCCTGTGACTTGTGCCTTTGCCCTCGAGCAGTGCCCAATACAACATAAAACTCAGTCAGCTACAGTGATGAAGAACTGCCTCTATCTTTTTCCAATTATATTTTTTAATGCACCTGCAGTTTCCAACTCTGTCCCTTTGGCACGTCTTTTGCCTATTTCAACAAGGCACCATGCACAGATACACGCTCAGTTGCTCACCAATAGATTGACAATGTGTACCTCAACCCAAAGCTGACCCTTCCCATTCAAATAGACTCCCCCACTCCGCCTAGGGTGAAAGCTTGAGCAACACTCCCGAAATGATACAAACAAGTATGGCAGTACCTTTCCTTTGCTAACAAGGGCTATGGTATCAGAGTTCTGTCCCTTCCAAACCTGTGCGCAATACTTCTCTCTTTTGCTAGATGCAACAGCATTGAATGTTATCACAACCAAAGGTCTTCCAAGTAACTACTATAGGCTGTTGTGAAGGATCAGTTTAAAGTAAAATGGCCTTAAGGCCACACCTTTGTTTTCATTTTGAGAAACTGGACAGACTTAATTTAGCACTTCAGAAGAGTTGGAACCTCAGTACTGCAATAAGATGATGCTTCTGGCAACAGAGCAGAAGAGGCGGGAGTGGACCCTTGGGAAGAGTTACAGAGAGGGACTGTGTGCATCCTTTAGTTTACAAGTTATAAAGACACTAAGCAGAATGGAAGCTGCTGCAAACAGCTGCTGAACACACCTGCCATCTGTCTCTTCCAGCCAGTCTGCAAGCTACAGCTGTGTGACTTCAGCATCAGCCAGGCCAGTGTAGTGGAACACAAGGGATTGTAGGAAAGTTTTGAAGTGACAAATACAGGCTGCAGCTGTGCTACCCATACGTGCAGGAAGGGCAGTCAGTTCCAGGATTCAGAGGGGAAGGCTCACTGCTTTCAGTGAGTTCATGGCTTCCCCACTGAGCTTTTATCTGTGTGAAGTAGCCTGCTACTTTGGCGACCTGGCTCTTTTCTGTCACGATGAGCAGCACGATGACCTGAAGTAAGGCAACTCCAGCTCTGTGCTTCAGCACCTCCCCTTCCCCACATTTCACCTGTGTCACTCAGACAACATGTCTATTCTCCTTTATGCAATGCTTCAAGATCCAAGAATTAAAATACTTCCGATAATTAAGCAGAAAATCACTAGAAACCTAAAAAGTAAATACCTCCTGAAGAAACAATCCTATGAACCAGTGTTTGTTGGCATATAATACATAAATTACATGTACTCGCTGCAATGAGTGTATGTAATTCCAAACCTAGGGAGTTTTTACATAGATCATCTTCACACAGCTAATTCCTAAATCTTTTAAAGCATTATTTTATATTACTGGATTGTGAGGCTAAAATTGGAAAAATCCTATGGAACCATTTAATCTCCTCAGCAGCTCTATACAAGGGTGTATCTTACCAAGCAGGTTTCTATCTACAGTAAGCCAGCTGTTTTTTCTCAATCTACTTCTAAATTTCTGAGGAAGTAAAGCTTAAGAAGCCTATTCTATACCCTAACACTATTCATTTTGCGCTCTCCTTGATGTTGTGGCTGATTAGCATCTCCTAGCGTCACTCTTCCTACCTCAACTTTTTAAAGCTTTACTGTCCTTCTCTCACTCCTTCAGGACTATCTACCCAAAAATCTGAGAAACAGAGTTTTTTACTTGTTATTTTTAGTTATACAATAACCATATGGGATTTTACTATTTTCCTTTCAATATGGATATAAAGTCTTCAAAGACTTTCGTATTTCCTTGTCCATTTCATAATGCATTATCAAACCTTTTCTAGTAGGCAGGTGAACAACTTCGACATTCTAGACAAAATTGCCCAAAACTATATGCAGATGGACTATAAACTTCGGTTTAAAAAAACAAAAGACCATGGAAATAACTTCTGACTTTTAAACAAAAATGTAACATAGCAGACTCTTGGGAGCTGTGTACAACTACTATGAGTTACTATCTCAACTGCTTAACAAATCAAAGTGTTTTGAAGGTAGGTGTGAACCACAGTGGAGCTGACTCTGTTCACTGGGTTTGTGGAAGAGGGCTTTGCTCTGCTTTCACTTTTAAGCACTGCAAAATCAATGGAAGGAGTGAAACATACAAAGAATTCAAAAGAGGAAACACGTATTCAGTATTCTAAGGACTCAAAAAGCAAAAGTATCCAGACAATAAATTTAGTAAGAGTCTTCTGCTGCTGGAAATAGATCTTCTCAGTGAGAGGTCAGAAACAGCAACTCCACAACCTCAACCTACAGGCCTCAACTCCTGCTCTTCCCACAAAAAAGTCAGCACTTCTCTATTAAGAGTAAAAATGCACAGTCCAAGAATCCGGTGTTAAATCAAGAATGTATAAATGAACAATGGGATTTATGAAAAAACTAAAATATCTATAGAAAGGAAAGGAGGCATGTTTTCCCAGGCTAGAGCAGCCTTCCTTGCTTTTCTGTACAGGAAAGAAGGGCAATTGCCTAAATCATCTACTTCAGAGGGTTGCAATAAAAGCATTCACTAGCCTTATTTGCAATGCAGTTAAACAAGCTTAGACAAAGCTATTTCCCACACAGGTTGTCCTAAGGATAAAGCATCAGGCACATCTATTTCTGGCTTCCCTGGACCAATGACTAACATTTAAAGACAAGTAGACAACTTGTAACAGTCATTTCTACAAACTCTTTTTTTTAATCTGCTGTTATACCTTCCTTGGAATAGCAGAGGCTTCTGGGGAAATGGGATGATCAGTGCACTGCTGACCTGGCTTGGACAATACCTCCTCTTTGCATTACCAGCCCAACTCACTGTAGCACATAAGGACCTACCACCCAGTGGCTAACAGGGAGCTTCTGGAAGAGAGAAGACCAATCCAAATACTCTCCAAACACTGCCTGCAATCCTTGATGCCCTCTGATGGTGTGCAATAGCTGCTGTGCTCCAACTGTAAAGTTGCTTGTGTAAACTCAGTGTAAATACCAGTTTCTGAGAAGGCAGGATCTTGAAAAATAAGTATCTTTTCTAAAATATAGCACAGGCCACATATTTCCAAGTGTGTCAGGAGATGACCCACATGTGCAACATCTATGCATGAATTTGAATTTCTGGCTGTGGAAGAAAAGCCAGAGTGCAAACAAGGTCAAAAGCATCACAGTGCCCTCACTTCACCTTTACCTCCATGAAACAGAAAAACCAGGTGTGTCCCACAGTGTCCTGGCACTGCACAGCACATACTCTACTGAGATAGCTTCCACAGATACTAACAGGAAATATTTGGGAAAATATGAACATAGCAAAGAAAGTAGTCCCAGTAGGACTCTCAGCAGCACAAGACAAAACTATACATTCCTGGAAAGAATAGTGAGTGGCTGTAGTCACCAGTTAATTTTCTGAAAACTCCCAATTTGCTATGAAAAGGCAAAAATCTGTACAGGATAAAATTTGTTACTGACTTTTTTTCCTAGTATGTTCAAACACTTGAATTTACCTCTGTAACTTCTGCTTTTTTCTCTCCTGCCTTGGAAGAATCTCCACTTGCCTTCTTGTCACCATGCTGTAAACAGAGAAAACAGATGCGTAGTTATTAAGGTCCTAAATGACACCTTCTACATAGCAAAATTCCCATACATCTTACTGCAAGTATTATTCCTTTCATATACGACAACATGACAGAAGGAAGGATGAAGTTTGTCTTCTCGCTAATGGACTGTATTTCTAAATGACCTGCTGGGTAACTTCATGTGGAATCAGCCAGAAGCTCAGGACTTCCAGGACAGTATGTGTAACATGACTGCTCTTGTGAAAAGCTCTGGAAGATATTCAGCTTATCACTCATTCCTCACCAGCACAGAACTCTTCAACAGCTTTGGAAATGCTGTCAGTCTCACAAGCTTCAGCAGAAACTCAACAGCTCCCAGGGAAACCAACAAGACATGTACAATCCTGCACACCTGAGCTTCCCTCAGACACACTAAAATGCTCATTATGCCCGGTCCTCCTTATCTGAAAGAAAGCTGTTATCATGATTTCCATAATTCTGGTGCTGATATAATAAAAAAATAAATGCTCTAACAGTTCAGGCACGGGTATACATTAGGAAATAGAGTTCTTCCAGGATTCCCAAACCTCCTGAAAATTTCATTTACTCCAAGACCCTAAACCTCTTCCTTTCACCTAACCTGATGTGCAAACCCATTTGCTTCCCATGTGCAGCAATGTACAGAGACACACAGTTTGTTCATCACACATTGCAACCCTCTTCATTTCTGAAAAGTGGTGAATATGGTCCCTCAAAAAACCCTTTTTCAAAAATAATAAATTAAAAGTAAAAAGAAATTAATACAAAAGGTAACATAATATAGCTACTATTTAGTATCTTGGCTACTGTAATTTCCCACAACCAGTGAGACATCTGGGAGCAAGGATTCCCATCAGGTTTGTTTTGTTAAGTAAAGACAGGAGATGATTCAAGACTCATTTATTCCCTTCTGTTTTGAGGACTGAGCAGGGGGTAAAGTTTGCTAATCCACTAAGTAATGAGTTCCTACAGATTTTTCTTTACATGGCTATAGGGAGAAAGTAATGATCCATGTATCATTGCGCTATCTTCAACAGAAATCTGTTCTAGCACATCAGCAGACAGGCTGGGAAAACACTATAGCTGAATGAGAAAATAAAACTAGAAATCAAAGCGTAGCATGTCTCTAATTGTTTCCATTATATTGGAACACAACAAAAATTTCAATAATTGTTTTGAACAACCTCTAATAATTCCAGTTTTTAAAATGAGTTTGGGCATGACTAAGGTACTTGACAAATTTTAAAATTCAAAATGCTGTTCTCATATTTCAATTGTGCCTCTTCAGAGGAAAAACAAGCCCCGTGGTTGGTCTTTTCACGTAGGAGATGAATTAATTCAGTGCCCTGTAACAGCACTTTAAGTATAGACACAATTAATCCATTTATCTGTGCTTTTTACTGCTACAGTAAAAGCATATCACATACATACCGGTAAAAGCAACAGCAGTGAATGCTATTGCTGACAGAATAGTAATTCCAGAGACAGCACTGCCTTAAGGCTCAGGAGCTTCAGCTCCTGCAAAGCAAAGCTGTGTTGATGGGGCTCTCATCTTATATGAATATCCTCAGCATCACAACTCTCTAGAAGCCAAATGCTACCCTGAATCCAGCTAATCCAGCTATTGAAACACGCATGTCTTTCTGCACGCCACGTGTATTTCCTTGCTTTCATTCACTTTCTTCTTCACATTCAGACATGGTTTTAAAAGCATCAATACCAAGCAAAGTGCAAGTTTTTTATTATTTTTTTTTAATTTTAGTAAACCAAGTCAGAGAATATAGGAACTAAATATGTAATTCCTACTGAATGTGCCAGACCTTCACCAGGGCTAAATCTGGTCTTACCCTTCTTCCCTAAGTCCATCTCCTCATCGTCATACCAAAGAAACCTGAAGCAGATGTGAGCATGGCATCCAAAAGGGCATCCAGCCCCAGGACTATGAAGAGGAAGATATGGAAGGGGGCTAGCAGAACATCAACTCTATGTCCCTGAGGGACTCCAGGGCAGCTTCACTGTCCAGGGAGGACATGGAATGGACCAGGACAAGGACCACTACTTTGCCACCCCTAAACTCAAGTCAGAGAGAGATTAAAAGAATACATCTTCCCTCCAGAATGCTTTTTCAGACTGTACCTATAATGAAAAGATTTTGACTTAGAGGCCCAATACTTCTTATTCCAGCTGGGAGAACAAAGCATATACAGTCTGATCAAAGTAATTTTTTATCCGGTAAGTTGGAGTCATGCACTGTGTACATACCAAGTGCTGATACACTGATACTCTCCAGCCTCAGATAATAAAACAGCCTGTGAAAGTACTGCCTTGCAGGAAAGTCTGCCATCCTGAGGAAGAAACCTTGGAAGCGCAGCTTCTTCCACTTGCTGAGGAGACCAAGCTGGTTCCCTGAACAGATGATGTGTAAGTTATGAGGAGGGACCCTGTTTCAAAAATGCCCTTCAACAGCTCCTTCCTTATCTATGTTTCCAAGGTTTGAATCCTCCAGTAAAAAAATAAATATATAAATAAAATAAAGACAGTAAATCAATCTGCTTGGCAAGAGGCTAAGCTCAGGTTTCCTGGGACAGTGTGCATGCACTGCTCCTTTGTATTCACAAGCTGATGACACGAGCTGTCCTCTTCTTTTGGCACTCTTTCCTTTTCTTATTCATCTCTCCTTACAATGCCAAAGGTACACATCCATAACCAAGCCAGCAGTCAGAGCATCTCCAGCTCTCTCACACGAGCTGGGCATATAGCTGAAGTTACATGTCTAGTTTAACTCAAGAGCTGAGAACAATTCCTTGTAGCTTTTAAGTTGGCCCAAAATATTTTCCAACATTCCTAACTAAAAAAAGAAAACAAACCCACAAACCTACCTATAATCACACATTCACTAAAATATAGATGCATTATGAAGAAGAAAGTTTATCCTGAGATCTTCATTCTGTTCTAAAGTGCACAAAAATGTCACCATGCTATTATTTTGAGACACACCTTTAACTTCTGAGTCAAAGAGCACTTATAAACTAGAAAGTAAATGACCTGGCTGAAAAGCACAGAGCAGATTACTAACGACTGACTACACATCTGTGCATGCAAAAAATCCAGCCTCTTACTAAGGGCTTTCCTTCAAGGAATTCCTCCTAAACCCTGGGAGCCCCATCAGCATTAATGAGCCTTCGGTTCTACGACACTGCGCAGCATCTCAGAGGACACACAGTAACTGGGTGAGAAGTGAAGCCTCCCTGTAAGACTCTTAGGTGAAGTCAACCAATTCTGCACTACAGGTATTAAATGAGATGGGAATCTGACCTGCCTTTTCAGCTGAAATGGTGAAGAGGATAAAGATCTTTGATACTGCTCAGAAAACTGACATCTAAAGAGCTGCCAGGGGAGCCACAATCAACCTTGCTAGAGCCACACTCCTTTGTGTCTGGAGACAAGAGGGATCTCCAGTCCTGTGTGTTCACACAGGTGCCCTTCTGATGCCAAAAATCATAACGATGGGTTTCCAAAAGAGCAGGTGTAGGAACAGTTTCCTTCTGACCACAGGTAGTCCTATCTTAGCATCTTTTCTTACCCTGGATGCAGTGACCAGAACTATCAAGGCTTTTAACACCCATTTCATCATTCAATGCAGCAATTCCCAAACTTTCCTCACGACTTTGTGTCACCTCCACCACAGTACCACCGACTTGACTTGACAACAAACGACACCTGAAAACACTGCTAAACAGTGATCCAAGCTACATGGAGCAACTTAAAAGTACACTTATAAACTCAGCAGGTTTCACCTACCTGATTATATATTTAGGAAATATATTTAAGTGATGTTTTCTCTTGCACAATGTATACTTTCTGTAAAACTTTAACAGAATGCAAACTTTTTTTCCTCCACTACTCCATACAGAGACGGACCATTTTTTCCTATGACTAATAAACCATAAAGGTTTTTTAAAGGCTTTTTAATACAATCACAGGCTCGTCACAGCAACTGGTAGCGACCCAAGTCCATCCAAATCCCATGGAGCCATCGAAGAGATGTGGTTTACTCAGGGAGGATATGGAAAGCGCTGGCTCTTCCCGGCAGCCCTGCTATCCACCTATATAGGGAAGACCATGCCTCTGGAAACAAGGCATCCCGTGGAGTTTTTTTTCCCTAGAGCAGGCACAGCTACAAATAAATCCTGATGCACTTTTGTCACCTCTCGATTTCGCGTTATGACGAAAAACTTCCAAGAGCACCAAAACACCTGGTTTCCAAGTGTGGCTGTCAGGCTGCGGAGGAGATGAGGACGGGCATCGCGCTCCCACTTGACCTGAAGCACCGCTACAGGAGCCTTTAAAAAAGACAGTGGCTCGCCTGCAGCCACCACAACCCTCCTTCCTTTCCCCTTCTCCAGCCTGAATGCCGGAGAGCGGAGGAAGCATACCGGCCGCCGGAGCCCTCCGCATCCTGCGCCCGCCAACGGGGCCCTCCCTGGGGTGCTCCGGGCTCTTCCCCGGCCCCCCCCCCCCCGCACTCACCATGGCGTACCACCACCGGGCGAAAGCCATGGCCCTGCCGCTGCTGCTCCGCGCCGCCCTGTCCTGCCTTGCACTGCCTTGCCCGGCCCGGCCCGGCCCGGGACGTGCCCCAGGGCGGCGCCCGGCGCGGAGCCGCTCCCACCGCCAGGGCCGCGGGGCGCCCGGGGCAGCGCCGAGCGGCTCCCCCGCCCTCCTCACACACACGTCCCCACATCCCGCACGTCCCTCCCAGTCCCGCCTTACCGCCGCGGGCAGTGACTGCCGCCCCGTCCCGCGCTCCGACATTGCCAGCGGGGCTCCTGCCACCGATCCCGAGGAAGAGAAGCAGGGGCGTCCAGTCACTCCCGGCTCCACGGGCGCCTGGAAAGGCGCTCGGTCCCTCCCCTTCCTGCGGGCGCCGAGCCGGGACGGGGGAATGGCGGGGGGGTGGGGGGGTGGGGTGCCGCAGGGCCGGGATGTGGCGGCGAGGGAACGTCGAGTGCCTGGCTGGACGACGCTCAGCTGAATAAAGAGCTTTCCTTAAAATGAGGGGGGAGAAAAAGCGCATAGACACTTTCCTTCTCCTCATGAAAGTCATTCCCCTTGGGAAAGTCTTTGGGTGTGGACAGCCGACCCTAGGCTGGCTCCAGACTCCAGGGCAGCTCCCACCGGTGGGTCCTGCCCCTCACGACCTTCTTCACCTGGATGGAGCCGGGCAGTGGGTGCGTAGGGCTGCTGCAATACCCTGCTCCTCCACCAGCCCTGATCCAGCCTTAGCATCCTGGCTATTCCATCAGCGTCCACCCCAGCCTTGGCATCCCAGCTCCTTTACAAGCCTCCCTCCAGCCTTGCCGTCCTGGCTCCTCCATCAGCCCGAAACCATGGCCTGAACTTGTTCCTGCCACACTAAGACTCCTGGTTTTGAAGACACTCTCATATCTTGTGGGTTACTGTGGTGTTTAACACATCTAGAGAATTTGCCATAGCTGAGGCTATGAAATGGAAAGTACAAGAGCCTGTGTGCTGGAATGGGCACAGTTCACCGACTTTGTCTCGCCCAAGAAGCAAAAAAAGAAGGTGTCTGGAGTGTTCTGTGCCAAGGAATCCCAGATTCAGACTGGGTACGTGCTGGATGAGTTGTACTACTCTGAAAAGTTTAGAGCAGCAGCAGTGTTCAGGAGAACACATGCACCTGTGAGGAGGCCCTGTCTGTCAGCAGGAGGAAAGAAAAGTGCCCCAGTCTTTAGGGAGTGGTCATCTCCTGATCCCTGATTCCTTGGGGAAGAGGCAGTAGGACTAAGCCTCTTGAACCCAGTTAATGCCTGTGCCGTCTCCTGTCAGAATGAAGGAGACAAGTGGGTGAGGGTGCATCCCTCAAGGCCTTGGGGAATGGCTTTAGTCTGCATAGAGGGAGGATGGTTCAGACATGCCATCTGCATAAAGCTGCCCCTGCCCATCCTTCCTGATTAGATCCATGCAGATTTGTGGCTGATCTCTGTAGTGTTTCAGCCTGTGACACATATTAGTTTTCCATTCCACTCGACAGGTCATCTGCCTAAAATTTTAAGTACCCAACCTTTACCAGAGCTCTGCATTGCATCTGGCCATGAAAAAGCAGTTGCGTGGGACCACTTACAAGGATGTGCATCTAGGCAAGTTGCTCCAGAGGAGGTGGAGGCGAGGGCCATGCTTAATGCACGGCTTTTACACAGGGCTCTTCTGTGCTCTCTTTTACCTGGGGTCACTCTAACAGGTCTAACAAACTGTACTGCATTCCTCAGCTGCAGGCAGCAGACCCTCCCTCCCTGCTGGCACAGTGCTTGAGGGAGCCTTCAGCAAGCTTCACCTCTCTCACTGCTTTGTGCCTGATGACAAACAACTGGAAATGACAGTAACTGAAACGGTGGAGCTCCACAGTAGCAGGTCAGTAATGAATGAAACCCCTGGTGATATCAGCCTGTACCATGCTGGGCATTCAGGGTTTTGCTGACCCAGAAGCACATCATCAGACTTAAGATCTCCTAGTGGGTTAGGTTAATGGCTGTAGGAATGAGGAGAGCTGCCCAGACACTTGCCCCAGTTCCTGCAGACGCTACAATGTTTTGGGAACTGGCTGGACTCCATCCAGCTTTGCAAGGAAATCATGCTTTAGGGTAAAGGGGTTGGCAGTGTTGTTTCTATTAGAAGGCTCCTCTGGTTTGCCACTGCTTTAAGAAACCATTGTTTATGGGCAATTTCTGCATAAATTTTCTCTTAACAAGTTGAGATTACTTTTATATGTAAAGGATGTAGGCAGCACCCATTTACCTGAGTATGGAATAGCCAATCCTTATTCCTCTGACAGAAGTGATGTCAGCTGATGGGTGCCTGAGTCAGCCTTTGAAGTACTGCAGGCCTAACCACCCCTCAAACACTTGGCTCATTTGGGTCAAGATTTGGGTATTTAATTGGAGTAATTATCCAACTATCAGTTTGTTCAATGAATAGTCACTGGAGAAAGAGCAGGACACACAGGTTCTGTACTCTGGTGATGTGTAATGAGAGCAAGTATTCAAAAAAGAGCTTGTGTGCTTTTAATAGTCATTTATAGATATGCATCATGGATATGCTTCCATGTAATTCAGACTATTAGGAGTCTAAAATTGGAATCCAGAATCACAGACCCATTTTCCTCACCGAACCTCATCTCCAAAGGGCACCAGCTGACGTCAAATGCTTCTGAATAAAACGGTGTTCAAAATTCTGGCAGGATCGGAGGGAATTTTTGCCAAGCATACATATTTTATTAATATGACTTGCATAATAGTATGACTGCAAGTTTATGAGTCATTCCCCAAATTTACAAAATAAAGTACAAAATCTCTTGTGTAACTGGATTTTTATCTAGGGTAGTTTAAAAGAGGTCTGAATTAAGTATGAAAACTTTTCTCCTTTCTTGTGGTTTACCAAGAAACTCATCCCAAGTTTTTGCTCTGTTGTCTTCCTCCCAAAACCAAAACCATCAGGATTTACTTTCTTTTTAATTATTATTTGGTGCATTCAGTCCTACCCTGTTTTAACACACTGTAACAAAGACAGACAAGTACATTTCATTTCTTCTTCTACTGCTTTTGTTCACAAAGTGTTCAGTAAATGGAAACTGGAATTTTCAGTTCTGGAAGCCCTATCTGTTGATAAGAATAGTTTGATAACATCCTTGCTCTAAAAAGCAGTAATTCCAATCCTTACTATTGAAAAGAAAGGTTTGTTTCCATATCTATGGATACCTATATTTTTGTACATGTTATAAGCATGTTCCCTTTTATCATATAAATGCTATGTTCTCTGTTCATTAAGTGTGGTCTGAAGATTTCCTGCTGGACTCCATCTCACTGCTGAATGGGGATTTCTTTTTCACAGGCAGAAGTCATAAGCTTCGACATTGAAAATTAGAGTATTCCTTGAGAAGTGATACTTTTGTCATTCCCGTGTGCTTGGTCCTCCTTTCTCTCCCCAGCCATTTTCTGCTGGGGAAGCCAAATGAAGCCATCAATTTTGGGAGTCAGCAGAGATTTGAGGCAGCTAAGGTGAGACCACACTATCCCCAGAATAGTTCTCACTGTTGATTTGGAAACCACTTAGACATGTGTGCTTCCCATCATTAACTTGCTTCATTTAGCAAACCACAGGCATTTCTTTGGACTGGATGCAGACACAGATGAGGTTATGACTCCAAAGGGAGTCCAAAAGGAAGAGCAGCACAATGAGCTGGGCGTTACCCTAGTGAATGTCAAACATTGCAGCTATGCAGGAGTGGCTCACCTGCAGCTTACGTCTGTCTGGTGGTTTTATCTAAAAAGAACTTGCCCAAGATGAGGTGTATTCTCTCAAGTTTAAAACTAAATTATGAAATCACAGCAAAATGTATGAGCTAGGCCTCACTGATTTTTTTAATCTGATTTGTAGAGATTATACATACGAAAATTTCAATAGCATTAGTCCTGCATTGTCAAACTGTAGGATTAGATTAGTCTGTAAGTCCAAACTGCAGATTGGTGAGGTCTGTTTGATAGGTGAGACAAAAAAACCTGTTTGTTTCTAGAAGTAAACTTTAAAGTCTTTATACACCAGACTTGCAAAATGAATAGAAATCCATGCTAATAAAATAAAACAAAACACATACCTTTTAAGTACAATTTACACTGTCAACATGTAGACTTTTGGAAAATGGTTCAATCTGTGTCAGCCCTATACAATCCAAATCATAAAACATGTGCAAGGGATTAAAATTTATGTATACTTCTTGGACATTTTCTCACTTAATCTCCACTTGCTACAGAAACAATTATTTGCCTGAGACTGACAGGATCCCCTCCAGTGCCACACCGCACTTAATCCCTAATCATTTTTTGCACATATATTTTGCACATAATTGCACAATGCTTCCCTCAGAGGAGTTTTCTCTTTCAGGTGAAATTAATCCTTAGATTCTTGATATTAATAGAGGCTCCACAGAGGAAGGGTTGGGAAAAATAGATGTGGTTTTCTGAAGTGCACCCAGGAAAACAAGCTAAAAACTGTTTGCTTAGGCTTGCAAAGATGCAGTAAATCATTTACAAGGGTGACTTTTGATCCCAGGGTAACAAAAGAAGAGGTTTTATGTAACACCACATCTCTGCTTGGGTTTTGGTTTATATTTCTCTTTTTCTCCTATCCATGCAGAAATACACAAACAATCAGGGCTGAAAAAGCCCAAGCCAGATTGAAGGTTAATAGCTAAGGCAAAAGCAAAAATAAAGCCAACACTCAACTACTTTATATATAGTATGCCTATACCTTCATACATACATGTCTGTATGTCTGTCTTGCAGTATGTGATACAAATATATGATGTAGTGCACTATAGCACTAGCTAATATTCCCATAATTCACAGGGAAAATAGAAGACAATTTAGACTGATGAATAATAACTCAAAACAGCACTGAAAGATATAATTAATTTACACTGAAGGTATAACAAAATGTTATGCTCAAGAAAGAATTCTGATAGAAACCTTGGAGATCCTTTAGGGTGAGGAACATGAGAAAAAAAATCTCTTCTGCCTGCCTTTACTCAGCCTTTTGAAGGGGTATCAGCCTGTAGTTGGATATCACCTGTAGCTATCAGTGACAGAAGCACCACAAAATGGCCATGACCCCTTAATGCAAAAAAAGATGGTCACTTTTTCAGCTGTTTCTTGTGGCCTTTCAGGACTCTGCTGCTGAGAGAGTACTGGACACTACTGTTTTTTATAAAACACAAAATGATCTTTTGCCAGCACTGCTAAAGATCTCTTTTGCTTCCTGCTAATGTTTGAAAATTTTTCCCTGATCCTACATTGGAGAGAGAGGGGTGCTGCTCATGGCAGTGGTGGAATCACCATCCCTGAAGGGATTTAAAAGACATATGGATGTGGCTCTTGGGGACATGGTTTAGTGGTGGGCTTGGCAGTGCTGGATTAACAGTTGGATTCAATGATCTCAAGGGTCTTTTCCAACCTAAACTGTTTTGTGATTCTATGACTCTTCTCTTACTCTTTCAGCAGCTGCCTGTGAAACAATATGTCAGTAATTATTGACAGTATTTCCACAGTGCTTCCCTCTGCACTTGTGACAGGTTACAAAAAAAAACCCTCTGGAAAACAAGAAATTCTTGTTGAGAGAGAAGGAAATTAGCTCTTCTCCACGGTTCTTAGCTGGGTGCAGCCTCTGCCTCAGCAGGATTTGAAGATCCCAGACTTCCACTCACATTTTGGGAATGGGCTGTTGCCTGTCCTGCTGGTAAACTTTGTTGGGCTTAAACATGGGGCTATATCAGCAATTAAGTTGTTATATAGCTTGTCCTCTTTGGTATGCTGTACATGAGAAACAACTGTGAGCTCCATCTAAACATGAAGTTGTGTAATGGTCTAATTAGGTCTGCAAGATGTGTTTGCATGCAAATGGACACATTGGTGCAATCATATACATATTTTAAGTATAAACACATTCTATTAATTACATTCTGGAGTTAAAAAGAAAAGGTTGCTAAACACTTTGCCAATCACAGTTGCATGATAAGCCTGGAAATGGGGATAAGGGCAGACAATACCATCCCTTTGGAGAGCTTCACATTGCTCAGCAGCTGCAGCTTGGGTATGGGGGTTGGTGGATATTGAGTGTTTAACAGCCTTGCCAGCATCTGGTTCATCCTGTGCTTAATCTGGATTGACTAGTGCCTGATCTGAAAGTGACAGTATCATGTTAGAAGCTGCATTAATTTTAACAACTATTATAGCCATCTACTGCTCTGCCATTGCTTCCCTGTTCAGATATTTTTTTCAGTTCTTCTCCATCACTGGCAACTGCATACTCTCCACAGGCTAAGTTTCACAGGTCTCTTCTTAGATTAATACCACACTTGGTGCCTTTTAAGAAGCATAACTTCCACTAAAAACAACAGAAGGGAAGCCAAAGTAAGGATGGGCTGGTGAAGAAGTGTTTTACGGAAAATGGTAACGCTGCTTTGCAGTAAATTATTTCCTGTTTCAGAAATGTGCAAAAATAAGGAACTGGGATTGCTTGGAAGGGAAACATGGGTAACATGGAAAATATTTTACAGCTATCTGTTGTTTTGAAGGCAACATACTTTTCTCATAGTTAAAAGAAAGCAAACTGAACTAACACTGAGCCAAACCAGAGATAAGTGAGCACCAGGACTACAGCACGCAGTGAAGCTTGGCTTGATGTTTAGTTCAGAGCAAGTTAAAAAAAAAACAAAACACCCTCACCTTTTGTTGGTTTCACTGTGTGCTAAAGAGATCACTCCCACTTTGGTCACTGATTGCAGCTATTTTGTAGCTGCAAATTAGTACAATCATATAAAGCATTAGTTGGCCAAACTCAAGGTGGGAGCCTCTGCAGTGGATCGCTTCAGGACAACCCTGCTTGCAGCAGCTCTCCTTACTGCCCATGCTCCTCTGAAAACAGACATGTGGCATTAATGGGGACAAAGTGTAGATAACTTCCACTCAGCATACACCTCTTTCCCTTGGAAGCAGTTCTCTGCTCTCCTATCTCTTTTTAAGCTATGTGTTGGCTTTGTGTTTGCCCTGAGAAGTGCAGTGGGGTAGCCCTGCGTTGCAGCAAAACCTGTTTTCTGGCAGGACAACCCAGCACAATATAAATGCAGCTGAAGTGCAAATCATTATAAGGTGTAATAGAGGGTTGATATTTTTTTTCTTTTCCCACATCACAACCCCCCAGATCTGTCACTGCTACCCAGAGGCACATGCTGTTTCTCTGAGACAGGCTGATGGAGCCAGGCAAACCAAGGTGATGAGGCTCTGCTCCCTCTGCTGATGCTCTGCCCCAAATGTTGCAAAACCTGAAGTGTTTCACCATGGAATGGGAGAGCAGTAACAAGGAGGAAGTTCTATGAGGAAATGCGTTTGTTTTGTGTTTTGACTCGTTATGACACTACCCAGGACCATGCCCAGGCTTGGGCTGCCAAAACCAGCCTAGCCACCCTGTCTCACGCTGATGGTGGGCTCTGCCCTGGCACCAGCAGAGCACCCCTACCGTCTGTCCAGATCTCCAGGTGCTACCTCCATACTTCCTGGATGAGGAGCAGAGAGACACCCTGTCAGGCGAGCAGAGCTGAACCTCTTGAATCTGTGCTGGGAAGTGGAAGACATTCTTACCCTGTGCCTGCTGCTCCCCTCATACCTCTGCTGTGACTCACCCACAGCGAGCAGGATGACAGACAGATCTGTCCTGCTCTGCTCTCTGAGGCCTCAGGCCAACAGCACAGCAGCTCTGGGGTGGAGCAAAAAAGCTAAATAATTAATGTGCAATAATTAAATGTGGCAAAACTAATGGCCTTGAGTGAGAAAAACTAGAAAATGTCCTGCTCCTAAGACCCTGAAAATAGACAACATTTTTGCAAACAGCACATTATGAGTACAAGTGCCCACCTCTTACACTAGGCATCAGGGAAATTAAAATCCTCCATCTCCACTCAGAATTTGGCATAGTTGGAGGAAACATGGTCACTTATGCTTGCCAGGACCTACTTCAAACCTCACTGCAAATAATTGCTTCTCACTGCCCTGAGTGAGTTTCAGTTCAAGTAAAAAAAAAAAAAATTTCTGCAACAATAAAGTGTGGAAACAGTACTTTGCATGACCTAGGTCAAGAGATCTGTATGTGTGAAAATCCCCTTTCCCCCATGCAGGGGGAAAAAAGGAAAAAGGAGGATAAATCAGGGCACCAAAGTCTGTTAATTGCTTTAAACAAGACTCCAGCATTGCATATTGTTGTCAGAAGATACCAGGTCCTTTTAAACAGCCAAACCCACTGTCAGTGTATAGTGTGCTTATATGTGTGGTGAGCAAACAGTTAAACAGCCAATGTGCCTGTGTCTATGCAGTGATGCCACCGCAGACATTTCCTCCACATCCTCTGCCTCTCCTGCCAAAGCACGAGGTTTACAGCAGAAGTCAGGGGACAGGCTTCACAGTGCCAAAGAGATAATCCCTGGGGAACCAGAACACTTCTGGGGAAGGGAGCGAAAGACTAAATAAAGCCCCTAAAGCAAAGTGCAAAAGGGACCCCCAAAACACTGTGGAAATCATAGCAGTGGTATAAGGTGGGGAGCAGTATCAGTCTTTGCTTGGAGGATGGCATATCCCTGGGGAGAAGGCAGTCTGTCCCATGTTTCCAGGGTTGGATGGAGCTGGTGTGTGGCTGACAGTTGATTTTCTTCCCTCTGACCACAATCCTGCCCTTCTCCTCTGCTCCTTGCTCTCCTCTGCTCCTTGCTGCCTGTGTTCCAGAATGTTTACTGCAGAGCTGCAGCCCAGATTTTTATGAGATGCAAAGAGCATGACTCACTCATAGCAGTGCCCAGGCTGTGGCAGAGCTGGGTTGTAAAACCCAAAACTTTCCTGTGCTTACCCCGACTCTGCAGATAAGCCAGGCTCCGCTGCTTGGACTTGTTGACATGACTGTACTTGTACTCTTTGTTTTTCTTGTTCGTCTTGCCAGAAATCTTGCATGGAAAGGTTGTCAAGAGTTATTCTGGCTCGGATCTGAATTTCTGAGCATAGAGCAACAGCATGTTTGGGACAAGTCAGACACTTCTGTTCTTGCACTACTGGGGAGATCTCACCCCTGTCAGTGGGCCTGCTCTGCCTCTCCTCCTGTCCGTCTCCCCAGAACTTGTTACAAGGCTCTATAAAACACCTTAAAAGTCATCAGCTATACCACATACCCAGGAGGTACCAGATTTTATACTCTTGCAGTTGCAGATGTCTGTTAAGATTCTTGTAGACTTCACCAAATAAATATCATCACAGCACTTTTTACGTCTTTTTGGACTGTTGGGTGCTTAGAATTGTCCCAGTGGCAGTGCAGGTTCTTTCAAGGTGACAGATACCTGGGTTATTGTTTGCTGTACACAGGCTTGCATCTCCTCAGGCCCTAAATCTTCCAGAATGGGTCTGTGAGTACCCTGGTTTATACAATTCACACTGGGAATCAGAACAGCATCTACTAAGCATCATTACTTTGGTTAAATGATATTATTCAACTTTTCTTTTTTTCTGATACTTTGATGTCTTCGAGGAGCCTCAAGAACCTCCCCATACTCAGAAATATTGAAAGCAGAAAGACAGAATAGGAGGAGTTTAAGCCCTTAGACCTGCACAGCCCTTTCAGCTGCTCAAAATGGCTCAGAACATCAGTGTTTAATGGTGGTGGGTTCTCCTCTCCAGTGGCACTCTTTGCATCTGCTCTTCTTCAGGGTGTCCCAGAAGCAGGCTTTGATTTTTGCTGCCTCTTCTCTGGGGAACTCCCTTAGCCCTGCTGGGGCCATGACTCATTTCCTCCTGTGGTTCATATCATCTGCCAGAGCTCAGAGCTTGCTCTTCCCCCCTTCAACAGCAAAACTCATCGCAAAAACAAGTGAAACTATCACAATGTTGGAAATCTGATCTTTTTTCCTGCAGCAAGTAACGTACCTTGTCTGTGGGCACCTTGGTGAAGCTTCATATACAGTGTGATATATAAGGCCAGGTGGCCTCCTGCTGTGTCTATATAGACCCATTTTGTATTGCTGTTGTGCAAATGTGCAGGGAGGCACTGGCAATAATGACTCAAAAAGTAGTCTCAAATTTCAGTCTCAGATTTGTTAGTATAAATGAATAGCTTAAGTGGTGAATAAAGGGAGAAACTACCGTGTTGGCAGTGCCAACTGCAAGAGTTCTTGTGGTGAGGGGCATCCTGAAAGTGACCTGGGTGCAGATGTTTTTCTCCTGCTCTGTGGGTGAGATCCTTCCTTTGTACGTGCACAGTGCAGTAGAAATTCTGTCTTTATATTGCTCAGGTTAGGTGATCCTTTCTTTGCCAAAGAAAACAACCCTTTCTGGGACTGAAAACATGAAAATTTTAGTTATTCTCTTGCCTTACTGAATTTGTTTTCACCTGTCACTCAGAAATGATTTGTGTCATTATTTATATAAATTTTAGGACAGAAGGAGAAGAAAACTGAGGGGTAGGAGTCTTAAAATTATTTAGTCTCTGTTTAGCATATTTGAACTTTGGGATTTGGCTTCCTACAACTATAAGGAAAAATAAGGACCTTTAGGGTGAGGGTTTTTCCCCCAGTTCTTCATCTGTTTGAGTAGCCCACTGGTGATGTGCCAGTGAGTTTTTTTGCTTCTATGAAGAGCTACTAGACTTAAGCATATCCAAAGCATATCCAAAGAGATGAGCTGATGGATCCTCCAACTGTCATCATGTTGGGCCTGTGATAGGATTCAGCGGGGCTGTGAAAGTTGCAAAAATGAAAATCGATCTGCCAAGTCAGTGTCCAGGCTGATCTCAGTTTGTGTGAAGAGAGACACATCAGGAAACTACCAGTTCACTTATAGCTGAGAAAGAGCAAACTGCTGTGGACTCAATCAGATACATCCTAATTTTTTCAGACTTCAATTCAGTTTTAGAGGGTGAAAGGGAGCACTGTAGCAGTGATGGGTCACTGCTATAAATGAAAACACCAGGGTTCCAAACTCAGAACTGACTGCAATTGAAATTTGATGCAGACAGTATTCTGCCAGTATACATGAGAAGACATAGCTGAAATACTAGTAATGGAGAGCCTGTTTAATTTTTTATTTTTTTTTTTAAATGGATTTACTACTAATTGCAAACAGGAGCCAAAATAGATGAAGAGAGATTATGGTCATGTGGGCATAGTCTGTTGGTTCATTCCTTATTTTCTCATGAAACACTGAAGCGTGTGCCATCTGATGAGGTCACAGGGTCTGTTTGCTATTTTTAAATTTTTTTTGCTTTTCTTCCCATTCCCTTTCCTTTTCCCTTTCTCTTTCCCTATTCCTCTTCTTCTTCCTCTCTTCCTTTTATCTTCCTTTTCCTTTTTCCTTTCCATTTCTCTTCCTTTTCCTTTTTGCTTCCTTTTCTTCCTTCTTCTTTCTACTTTTTCTCTTTCTTTGTTTTTGCCTTTGTTTTTCTCTTTCTTTCCATTTGGAGGCAGAGCAAACAACTGAAACGCACCCCATGGCCAAGAGATTCCTGTGTGCAGCTATGTGTGTGGATACACTTCACTCCTAACACGATGCTTTCAGTTCCTTGCTGAAGTGATCTGTGAAGGCAGAGGTGAACTTTGGAGTGAAGTAATGCTGAGCCTGCCAGCTCATGCTGGGGAGTGAGACAGAGCTCTGGCTAAGGCCCAGGGAGACCCTTGCTGTGCTTCAGCTCTTGTGTTGCCCTGGAGATGGAGACACAGTTCATTCAGTGCCAGGAGCCGGACAGGTGAAGTGTCTTCATGTCTGTGGGACAAGAGCCTTCCAAAGACAGTGTAGTTGAAAGGAGTGCTCAGTTCTTCCTCTAACAGCTCAGGATGACTTCATTTTCCTTTTCCAAAGTCTGCATGTGTTGTGGGTTTCTGTGGCAGGGTTTTGGTAGTGGGGGGATGGCTACAGGGGTGACTTCTGTTAGAAGCTGCTAGAAGCTTCCCCTGTCCCATGGAGCCAATGCCAGATGGCTCCAGGACGGACTTCCTGCTGCTGGCCAAGGCTGAGTTAATTAGGAGTAATAGTAATGCCCCTGTGATAACACATATAAGAACAGAGGAGTGTTGCACAGAAGAAATTCCAGCCAGGAAAGAGTGGAGTGAGAACATGAGATAACAACATAGACACCAAAGTCAGTGCAAAAGGAGAGGGAGGAGGGACCCCACGGGAGCAGTGGAAGGACTCAGAGCTGAAGCCCCTGCAGCCCATGGTGCAGCCCATGGTGAAGCAGGTTGTCCCCCTGCAGCCCATGGAGGACCATCGGGGTGCAGAGACCCACCTGCAGCCCGTGGAGGAGCCCATGCTGGAGCAGGTAGATGCATAAAGGAGGCTGTGACCCCATGGGAGGCCCAGGATGGAGCAGGATCTTGCAGGAGACCTGCAGCCCATGGAGAGGGAAACCCCCGCTGGAGCAGGTTTTTCCTAGGTAGGACTTGTGGTCCCTGTGGGGGACCCACATCGGTACAGCTCATTTGTGAAAGACTCACCCTATGGAGGAGTGATCCACAGGACAGCAGTTTGGAAAGAACTGCTACCTGAGGGGTGGACTTACGTTGGAGAGGTCCATCAAAGACTGTCTCCCATGGGAGGGACCCCATAGAAGCAGGGGTGGATTCACACAACTGACTGCAACCCTCATTCCCCACCCCCCTGCACATCCGGGGGTGGGAAGGAGGGAGAACATGAAAGGAAGGAGGGGTGAGGGGAAGGTGTTTTTAAAACTGTTTTGTTTCTAACTCTTTGGCTCCTGTTAGTAATATATTTAAGTATTATCGCCACATTGAGTCTGTTTTGCTGGTGAAGGTAATCAGCAGCTCTCCCAGCTCTTATGTCTATTCATGAATGCTTAGCTGTTTTTGTTTTCTCTCTCCTCTGTCTAGTTGCAGAGGGAGAGTGAGAGAATGACTTTAGTGAGTATCTGGAATCTGGTCAGGGTCAATCCTCTATATCACGCAACACCTGGGAGCTGGGATCCTTGGAGCATACGGTGGCCTTTCGAGAGGTCAGAGCTTCTCCTTCACTTGTCCAGTCCACATAAGGCATTGCCACAGCTCCCAGGATAGGTGTGGACTGGCAGCCAGGCCAGGCTTCATCTTTTCCCCCTCAAAGCAGCTCATTTTGTAGCCATGGGAACTCACTGCCAGACGCAGACAGGCCCTGGAGCTAGGACTGCCTGAGACTTTCCACCCTCAGGGACCTGCAGCAGCCTTGGTCCTGCTCACTGTGGGATGCTGGCTGGCCAGGAGAAGAAAGCTTCAGGAGTCTCCTCAGTTGCTTACAGTTGGCTGTTCTGGTCTCCTAGAAGACACCTGGGAGGCTGAAATCAGAATGGGAGTTTGTGAGCATCCCTCTGTGAGCCACAGCTTTCTTTTTGAGCTGCAGCATCCCTTTGTGAGGTGCAGCATCCCTTTGTGAGGTGCAGCATCCCCTCATGTGCTGCAGCATCCCCTCCTGCAGTATTCCCACATCCACACCAGGGGTATGGAGCTGGAGACATTGGATGAGACTCCTCCTTAAATGTGAGCAGGGGAACAGGACCATTCTCCTCAGAAAGTTCATTTGGGTTTGCTGCTGTCACAGAGAGAGCTCTGTGCCACAGTGCACCTTCTCTCTGTATCTTCATTAAGGTGTGTATTCTGGGGTATAATACAAATTTGATCCTGCTCCAGCAGCAAGCCTGAAGGCATTAAAGGCATGGAGTCACACAGTCTGGGAATTTTTCTCCTCCAGTTCTTGCTGTTTGTTATTGCAGACATTTGTTATACCTTGCATGAGTCAGGTTGTCCTTTAAGATACAGTCCCATAGCAGCAGCAGTCTTCCCCAGTGAAAATTTCTTTATGAAGATGTCTTAGTGAAAACCTTTACTTCAGTTTACTCTTCTGTATTCACATGGGCAGCCCAAACCATTTCCTTTCATTGGCTTGAGGAATTCTCTTCCTAAGGCTCTGAGGAAAGAGAGGACGTTACAGAAAAACAAACCTCAACGCTCTCTTGATCTTGACACCACCTTCTTAGGGCTGTGAGGGGAACTAGAGACAGCTCCTTCAAGGTACCACTGTGGGTGGAAATTGTGGGCATATCCTGACCAGAGCCAGAACAGTCTGGTGGGAGGCATGGCTCTGTCGTTGCTGCTCAGCTCCTGCAGTTCATCTCCTGCTACCCAAAAGCATTGCTGTAATCAGGAGATGCAGCTCCAGAATTCTCATACTGCTCCCCGGGGAGCCATTCTGGCTTTGCTGGAAGAGGCAACACTGTGCGTGCAGAGCAACATTTTCCAAAAGCCAGCAAAAAGGCTGTGCAGGAGGCTGGGATCTGCATTGCTCTTATCTGCAGTGCTGATATTTTTGCCCCACCCCTTGGTTTCTCACCAAATGTTGTTTCTAATGAAATGATTCTCTGGAATAATGTGAATCTCCAGTTTCACACATCCCTTATGATGGTAGAGATGGGGAGATGGGACTGGCTGAAAAAAAAATGTAGCACTTGAAAAACAGAACAATCCATAGATTTTATTATACCAAAGAGAGGAGGAGTTTGTCAGATTATCAGTGCCATCACATAGACACTTGTTTGAATCTTGTGAAGGTCCACAAATGAATCACAGAACCGCAGACATAAAAAGTTCAACCTCTGGGAGAACAGAACAGCAGACTGAAAGAAACTGAGGAGGGTCTTGAAGCTTCTTTCTAATGGCCAGCCCACAGCAAGCAGAACTGGGGCTGCTGCAGCACTCCAAAACAGCCAGTGCTGCTGGAGGGCAGAAAGGAGAGTGGCTTCTGTCACATCCCCTGCTCTTTTGCTCAGTCTCCTGCAGCAGCCGAGTCATCTCATGATGCAGATATTCCTCACACTCCTTCATATGCTTTTGGCTGTGGCCACATTGATCTGGTGCTTCTGCTTCAGGCTGGGCAAGATGGCCAGCAGAGCCAGGACCTGGAAGAAGTGGGAAGAAAGGGGGCTCAGAAGGTCTGGGTTGGAGGGAACAGGGGGCTGGGGGTACCTGGCACCACTAAGAGTCCTGAGCCAATTTGTCCCTGGCCCCAAGGGCAGTACTGTGCCCTGGCCTGATGGGCTTGACCTTTGCTCTGGGTTAGAAACCCCCTTCAGCTTCTGCCCCAGCCCCCATCCATGCCCCAAAGCCACATCTCCCAGCCCTCAAGCCCCAGCCTTTGTCCCCACCATGGCCTCAGTGGGTCCTGGGCATCCTCACCATGAGTGCAAACCCAGTCTCAAGAGCTCCCTGGGGCTCTCTTGATCAAGTAAGACTCCCCCTAAGCTGCAAAGAACATGGGGATTGTAGGTGAAAGTCCTTGACTTAGGTATAGAGAGGTGCAATATTTTCTGTGCTATGTGGTCTGACTCTGAGTTTTCTTGTAAGAAAGAGTTGTAACCTCCTGGGCAGACACAAAACTCTCCTCCTTCGTCTCATCGTATACTCTTGGATTCCTTCTGCTCTTGTCACTTGTTACTTTCAAGAGGAGATCAATCCTCAGTTGGTTACAACCTCCTTTCAGGTATTTGTAGGGAGCAATAAGGTTTCCACTGAGCCTTCTTTCCTCCAGGCTAAACACTCCCATCTCCCTCAGCCACTCATATAACTTACCCTTTAGATCCTTCCCCATCTCCGTTGCCCTTCTCTGGACATGCTCGAGCACCTCAATGTGTTTCTTATCACGATGGGCTCAAAATTTGAACACAGGATTTGAGGTGCAGCCTCACCAGGGCTTTTCCCTTGTTGTCATACAAGGAGATCAGGTTGGTCAAGCAGGACTTGCTCTATAGTTACAGTTCTCCTCATTCTGCTTGTCAATGCATTGAAACTAAATCTATATGTAGTTTTCATGAAAAAATTTGCATGCAATGATGAAACTGACTCTTTCATTCTAGTTGTTTTGTGGTCACACTGGAAGCACCAACGTCATTGCAAGTGAGACACCTGGACTCCAGTGGACACATGGCAGCTCTGTTGGGTCATGGTCATATGCCAATGTGCTTGTACCTTTCTTGCAATCTATAGTTTCTGAAATTTAATACATGCTACAGGCTTTTTTACTTTTTTGTTTGTTTGTTTGTTTGTGTTTTTCGGCAACTATTTGAATGCCTTGAGAACTGAGGTCTACATATGTGAGGACTTTGGAGCTCTTCTCCAGTGTTTGCATATTCTCCTGGAAAGCTGAACAGCAGAATGAGAACAAGCCAGCCACCAACAAGGGAAGTTAGATTCCAACATGACAACTGCTCCCTTGCACAGCTGGTTCATACCCCTTTTTAGCTCCTTACAAATGCAACCCAGCAGAGTAACACGTGGAGCAAGGGTGACATGCTGCAATGATCCAGAAGTACAGGGGTGTTTTTGTGGTTTGTCTGTTGTTCCCTCATTGTTCAGGGTGATTTCAAACCCACAACAAATGGACTTCATTCATTGTGGCTCCGGGCCAGGTGCCTGTCCTTCTCCCAGGATCTGTGACTACCCAGGGTCAGCAGTTCTGTAGTAAAAGCTCAGTCCCAAAAGCAAGTGAGAAGACAACACATTGGCCAAAGCACAAGTTCTGTTCATCTTAGCAAGCCTCCATACTTCTCTTAAGGAAGAGAAAAATAATTTTAAAACCAAAGGCGAATTTTTCCAAATTAAAGTCCAGTAAAACAGGTTGCTCCATGATCCGGAGAGTGGAAGGTGCCTTATTCTCAAATGTTGTGCCTTCTAGTTCTTTCCTACTGACTTGCTATGAGATTGCAGCAGAAAGACCTTCCTTGATAGATGTTAAGGCATGTATATGCTGAAGGTGTGATAAGACACATCCAGAGAGGCTTCAGCCTGTTAGAGACCAAAAGGCCTTTTTGAACGTAAAAAAAAAAAAAAAAAAAAAAAAAAAAGTTAAGAAAGAAACTAAGCGGAGCGCCCTCCAGTGTCTAATAATTTGTGAACTCTGAAGGAAGTTTTCCTTGCAAATAATACCAGTTACAACAACTAGGAATAACTAGCGTAATTCCTAATATGGCCTTCTGTCTGTTGTGCTTCTTGTATAACTAGGAAAAAAACTTAAAATAGAGTTTCACAGGGTTCAAAGCTATTTAGGAAATTTGGCTAAGAATGCAAGATACATTTTGCTTTTGGAAAATAACTGGGAGAACGAACAGGTAGGCATTGGAAGTAACAGCTTGGGAAACAAACGCAGTCAGTAACGATGACTATCCTGGACAAGATTTAGCTTGTTTCCAACATTGCTTTGGGTATTGCCTGTCTTTAAGAGGAGACTTAAATTGATATTTTCACCATACATGAACTGTGGCTTTAAAAACAGGACATTACAGAGCATGGCTGCTGTGACCAAAGGTTTTGGGGTTACAGCTGGGAATTCAGCAGCTTGAATTTCCATGAGACCCTCAGAGTAGAGACAGTGTATGTCTGCCCCAGAAGGGCCATGCTTCTCAGCATTCTTGCTGAGAAAAGCCTCTGAGCTGCTGCAGCTGGATGAGGATAAAGTAGAGCTGCTATTCTCTCAGAGAAACACATCTCTGATCTCTGTCCTGAAGGTACAGGATGAGCGCTACTGCCTGATTTCTATCATTTACAGAAATGCAGAGGTCTTATGGACAGAAAAAGGCCATCAATATATGGTGATACATTCCTCTGCATAAGCTTAATTTTTCAGAGGTTTTGCTCTAATCAGGATGAGAAATCTGGCATTGGTTCTCATCATACCTTCCTTGAAAAGCCAAAGCTCTTCCACATAATGTGACACTCATAATGACATATAAATAATTGCTGTGTCTTCCCTCTGTATCAGCTTTGCATTATTAACCATTGTAGGTTTTATTGTGAAGCTTCATTTGCATCTTACAGAGGCAACACAACTGGAAAGTAAATGAGTTTTACCACTGGCTCTGCAAGTGATTTGCATTTTTGCAGCTATTGGGGCAGTAGTGCAGAATAAATTTTATCCTGAAATCCTTTCCTCAGGGCTTCCCACTATTAAAGGTGCCTTTATCTTTTTCAGCACCAAGTATTTCCCAGTAGATGTTATGTTATATTTCCTTTCCAATTTCTTCTCCACTTGTAATATCTTCCATTATATATGACTATTTGGAGTGGCTGATGCCAAACTGTAAAATTTTTTCTTTATCCTGCCCTGGACCTTTGCAAATGCTCCAGATTGTTGTTAGAAATATGCCTTAAACTATTCATGTTTTTTCAATTGAATATGTTATCCTGGAAGATTGAAGCTATTACCTCCCTGCTGTCATACCTTTGGGACGACGATCAATTTGCTAAGTAGGAGGAAGAATAACCTATTCTATTCACCAGACTTTTTTAATCAGTGGGTACATTCATGGCTTGTTAGCAGAGCACTGGCTGCCTCTCTGCAAGCTGCCAGCTTGCCTCAGCAGATTCTTCCCCATACTTTTCTCTAAACTGCCATGGGAGAGCTGTTAATGAAAGAGGCCAGCTGGATTATGTGATATGATGAACTTGTCTGCTGAGTGCAAGTCAAAGGATGTGGCTGTTGCACAGGGAAGGCTACACCCTTAGGCACAGCCAGGATGATGTGCAAACAGCTTTTCTGTTAAAAAATAGGCCCTTTTTTGCCTCCCTCCCCTTACACTGGCAGCCAGACCTCTGAAAAATAAATCAGAGAAATTTCAGCAGCTGGCACAGGGGGCTGATAATGTTGAGGCAGGCCTACTCATGGTCAGACTCTAAGGGCCAGGCTCCACCTGGTATCAGAAGACACAGCTCTGCTGAGTTTCAGTGGGCATTGAAGGGACTTGGAGAAGCCCAGTGTGCAGTGATGTGGGTTTTGGTCCTGACATCTTGTGTGTAAGCATGTGTAGATCTATAGATGTGGTGCCTGGGGAGATGATTTAGTAGTGGGCTTGGCTGTGCTGTGTTAACAGTTGGATTTGATGATTTTAGATGGTTTTTCCTGCCTAAACAATTTGGCTATTCTCTGAGACTGATTCTATGAGCATACACATAGTGTGAACAGTCACACTGGCTATAGCTGGGTCCAACCTTTATTAAGCTATCACAAAACTCAGTTTGTCCATGCTGAAATGATGTCTACCAAACCCCACTTTCTCTACAGCTAAGCCTGGTTTTAAAAGGGAAATTGTGGCCCGACTAAAGGTGGTGAAAGGTTTACTTCTGAACTCACGGAGGCAGTATTTTAACACCATGCTTCAGATACACCTTCCAGCACTACCTTTTATCTCTGCTGCCCTTCTGTTAATTCACTTTTTACCCCTGTTTCATTTAAGGTTTGCTCTTCTCTCTGCAGGAAATGTTTTTTTCCCCAGTAATCCTATTTCATAATCCCTTCCATGACTGTTTGATTTATATCGCCTTGAATCTTCCGTGACCTGCAGAGCAGCAGCCAGATCTCTCTGCAGGTTTGTCCAACCCCATTCAAGCTGCAACTATCTCAAAAACACCCCTGTCCTTTTCTACCCTCTCCAGACGTGTTTCAGACAATCTTCACCGTCTGACAGAGCATAGCCAAATTGCACTTGTGCCATGGAAAGGGTGCCCAGTGTTTATTTCTGAGTTGTAAACCTTGAAAAAAACCAGCTCTGTGAAATCTCTACCTCACCACTGCCTTCAGGAGGAATAGGAGGACCCAACAGGAATTGCTGCTGCATTTCTACTGATGTTTTCCAAACGTTGCCTCCGAGGCATGGTACCAAATGGCAGTTTTTAGTGTTTTATAGAAAAGTCTTTAAAAATCAGGTTAGGGAAGTTCTTCTTCCACAGGGGGTGATGTACTCTCTGTAGTCTGTTTGTGAAGATACTGCTGCAGCATTTTGGAGACCCCGCCTGGAAGAGACTAAATTGTTTTGGAAGCACTAATTTTGCTGATTTGTGCCTTAGCAGCATGGACAAACTGTCTGAGCCATCTCTCTTCCCCAGCCTCTATCTTCCAGCCAGGAGTGGGAAGAGCAGTGGCTGAGGAGCTGAACAGGACTTCAACTGCAGCCCTGACTCTTTGTTCCAACCTGAGGAAGGAGCTGCAGATCCAGCCCCAGTGCACCCAGGAACATCACTGTGCTCCCAACAAAAGTGGAGGGGTTTCTGCCTCATTTGAATAATGGGTTAATTCATGCTCCTCTATTTAAAATTTTTGCATTTCTGAGTCCTTCAGAGTCTGTGAAAACTTTGTCATGTGCTTTATGGGGATTAGGAGGTGAGATAATTTATATAAAGTAAGGAAAAATGATACAGGAAAATGAAAAAATTATTCCAGAACAGAAACCATTAGCACAACCAGAAAGAATTACTATTTTTAAAATTCTATATTAAGGATTTAGATATGTATTTTTGGGCCTCTTTTCTCTCCTAGCACCATGCAGCACCATTGCAGGACCCAGTTCCATAACAGGATGCACTAGGCTTGTAGTACAACGTCTGGGGTAACCTGGAAGCATTATCCTTGCAAGGCAGGTGGATGCTGTCAGGAAACATCTGTCTTTATGAGTTTGTGCTGCAGCAGCTTCAACAGAAGAAGAGAGGAGGAGGAGCTCTATTTGAAGGGACTGTGTAGGTGGTGCAGAGAGCACATCACCATCTTTTTTTTTTTTTTTTCCCAAGAAATAAGTGGAAATAAATAATTCATCAGAGGGAAAGTCATAGAAAGCTGGGAACTTATTGTCTAACTGCATGAAAACTTATTAGAAGTTCAATCAAAGATATTTTTAGTCCATGTAGGACTGAAAATAACTGTGCATGGAGTCAATACAATGTTTTTATAAAATAAAAATATAAAATGATTGGTTCATTCAGTCTGATCACATGTTCAATTTGAGCATTCCCCTTTGGCATCACTGCAAGAACAATGTCTGTGGGCAGACCAAGAGCACCACTGGCAAGCAGGATTGTAGGAATTGCAAGGCAGGGAACAAACAGAAGAATCATAGAATCACAGAATTCTTTAGGTTGGAAAATGCCTCCAAGATCATCAAGTCTAATCATTAACCCACTTAGCACTGCCAAGTCCACCACGAAACCGTGCCCCTAAATGCCGCATTCACATGTCTTTTAAATCCCTCTAGAAATGGTGACTCCACTAGTGCCCTGGAAAGCCTGTTCCAATACTCGACAAGTCTTTTGGTAAAGAAATTTTTCCCAATATCCAAACTAAACCTCCCCTGGTGCAACTTGAGTGGGAGCATGGACTGTCAGGTTGTCTGGTTTTCAGCCACAACAGTAAAACTTGATGTTAATTTGTCTTTTCTAGGGATGAGAATTTTGTAAAAGTACTCTGAAACCATTTCTTGATTAAAAAATTGCTCTTGAGCAGCCAAGTAACAGCAAGATCTGGGGTCAGCCAGCAATTATCTGTGTTACCAGCTGTCGTCTTGGTTCAGCATCTGATCATCACCTTTGCTATTCCATTTTACACCGAGGTTAATATACTGTGCTAACTATCCAGGAACTTTGTCATGAGGGCAGATATTCCACTGGCAAAAACATAAGCACATCTAAATGCATTCCATGGGCTTTCCTCTTTGCTCAGCTCATTTACAGGTGTCCATACAAACTTTTTGTGCAGCTGCAGTTATACTTACCATACTTATACAAGGACTAGTTACAGCATGAAGAAACAGAAGCATCAGGAACACATCTTGGTCTTGTCCAGAATATGGCAATGTCCTGACTTTATAGCTCCTTTCTTTCCTGGCTTTGTGATGGCTACACACCACAAACTGACACCCTACACTAATCATCTTCTGCTGCAGTGTGGGGCTGTGTGAGGTGGGACTCTGGGCTGGTACCAGCTGCAGGGCTGGGAGGATCAGCCTATTAATCACAACAGGAGATGTGGGAGTGCATCAGTCATTCAACCCCCCCTTGACATGGGGTTGGTAGCACAGGGGTTATCTCAATACACAAGCAACTTTCATTACCTTGAAAACCCTGGCTGCCAGTCTGAGGCATGATTCCTTGTTTGCAGAGGTAATGTCAATGACTGGAATAATCACTGCCCTGATCCAGACAGAAAAGTAAACACTTTATTTTCATGGCTAGAGCTGTGCTTGCTGAGCAGTAGTGCCTGTGACACACTGGAAGATGAGCTCACACTCATGAAATATTTCTGTTCCCACTTCTACTGTCCTTTGCAACGGAAGCTCTCACCTCTGTTTTTTACTATAAAACCTTTGTAGGAGAGACATCATCTGCAGTTCTGACTCAGACCATTAAGAGCATATTGAGAAATAACTTTGGTTTCCCAGAAGGCTAATTTACGTCAGCAAGACAAAAGATAATCAGAGTCATAAATCTTTGTCCATGTCCATATCTCCTGATTGCTTTAAAAATATCAGGACAGTGCTTGCTATACCTTAACCAAAAGTAGAAATTTTACTTGATTTTCCTAGCATCTGCAGTGCACGGCAGTTACACTGCTTTACAGCTGCCTCATTTCCAGCATGCTGGAATTAAGCACAGTTCGTAAATTATGCATGACTTTTTAACATTCATGAATCCCTATCATTTTACTTTATTGATCAGTTCTTTACCATAATTGGCAACAACCCATGAGGAAGTGGATGTCCTATATCAAGAAAATGGGAATTTTATTGATGTAATATTGGGAAAGCAATAGACACACTTAGCAAGCTGAAATGTTACTATCCTTGGTGCTTATTTGAGCGCTCTCTTGGTGTCCTCCTGCCTGCATCTTCATGTGAGTTAAAAAAGCTGCCCTATTTAATATTTATATGGAAGCTAGCTTATCCACCTAGCTCTCTATACCATTAATAGTAATGAAGGTAACCATATACGTTCTTTCCCTTCTATGAATATTAATGACAACTAACACGTGTCAGTGTAGGGATTCAAAAGTTTTTCATTACATCTTTTTCCTTAGGACTAGCAGTCGATCTTCCCTTCTCCCGCTCTCCCTGTCTTCATTCCACACTTCAGTCCTAAGAAGGGACACATGGTCAACTGCAACACAAGGCTGTTCTGCTGATCCTCATGCTCAATGCACAGCAACTTCTTTCAATTTTGCAGAAGGAAACCTGCCATGAATAATCTGGTTAATAAAGTCTGCATACTGAAATAGAACATTTTCCCTTGTGTCAGTTATAAATCAGAGACACAGAATCACTGAGGTTGGAAAGACCTTTGAAATCATGAAGTCCAGTCAGTCCTCCAGCACGGCCAAGCCCACCAATAAACCATGTCCTCAAGTGGCACATTTACATGTCTTTTAAACCCCCGCCCCCCAAGGGATGATGACTCTACCTCTTCCCCCTACAGCCTTTTCCAGAGCCTAACAATCCTTTTCAAGTAGTTTTAGAGAAAAATAAGGTCCTCACTGAGCCTCACTTTCTCCAGGCTAAACAAGCTCATCTCCCTCAGCTGCTCCACATCACGTCTACTCTGGGACCTTTTACAGCTCCTCTGCCCTTCTTTGCACATGCACAAGATGTAAGCAACCAAAGTCAGTGGCCAGAGAGGAGCCACAACCATATCTCTGCCGACCTTATTTTCATTCACTGTATTCTGCTTTGGGAAGACATCTCATTATATTGTATATTTTGACAAAAATGATTAGCATAAAAGAGTTGATTCTATGTCAGTTGTTAAGTGTCTGTAATGAGATAAATTCTCTCATTTGATTGCCTGCTCATCAGTCAACCTTACGCTTGATGAGTGTAACTGAATTTGTGTCCAACAACAAAATTAAGATATTTAGATTTACCATAATAAAATCTTGTACCAAGGCTTAATTAACCTGCAGAGAAAAATGGGAATTGCATTAAAGCATTGTGATTTGAAGTGTACATATAGCAAAAATGCTCCTTGTTCAAGCATAACTTGCCTTTTACTCTTCATTTTTCTCCAGAGTAACACATCTAGAATGACCTTGTTTTTTTTTTTTTTTTTTTTTTTTTTTTTTTTTTTTTTTTTTTTTTTTTTTTTTTGTTTTTTTTTTTTTTTTTTTTTTTTTTTTTTTTTTTTTTTTTTTTTTTTTTTTTTGTTTGTTTGTTTGTTTTTGGTTTCGGTTTGGTTCTTTTTTGTTTTGTTTTTGGTTTTGTTTGTTTTTCTCTTTCTTTTTGTAAGGTTTTGTTGTAGGGAGAGGGAGGAAAAGCTTAGAAATGGTTGACAAAACCCCCTTAACTGTGCTCTCAGAAGGTCTTGAATGGTCTCACACCTCATATAAAGTAAATGTATTAGTAGTTTGTGTGAAAATAATAAAAACATTATTAGGAAGAAAAAAGCCTTTGCCCACAAATAATCCTTAAAGGAAAGTACACAGAGTGTCTGGTATCTGTACTAGCAGAGAGAGCTGGTGTTATCAGACAGATAAAGCATTTATCCAAAAATCCTGGAACCCAAAAGTAGTTTATATAGCAGATTATAATAAAGTACAATAAAGTAATAAAGAATATACTCTCTAACAGGTGTGAAAAACCTTTGTACCCTAAGATAATTTAGCAAATAAAGTCTAAAGACCAGAAAACCCTCAAAAGAGAATAGAGAAGGGAAAACCAAAACCCATCCACGTTTGAATTTTGAAGTATGCAGGCTGTTATTAGTAGTTTCTTCTGGCAACCTGTCACCATATCATGAATACGTACAGTCCTGGGCCAGGGGGATTGGTTGTGAAAGCATCCTTGTGACAGGATCTTCGGGCTTGTTGGGAAAGTAACATTCACAGAGCAGCTTTTTTTTTGGAGTCAAATAAAGTATAACTTACTGATATATGGCTTGTTGACCATTAACAAATGGCTTATAAGAAAATTATTACATACCATGTGAGAAGTCATGTGTCTTTTATATTGGTATTTTGGGAAGCCAGGGAATGCAGTGACAACGAAAATGAATTACTGACTATATCCTTTTGGATATGGGGAGTTAAAACAATTTGGTTTTTATGAATAACCCTTTTCCAATGGGATTACCTAATATTACACAACCACAGCGTCAGAGTGCACTCACTACACTGCACACTTTTTCCAATATGTTTGATCCTTGCAGTAACTTTGTGACGATGCAGAACCCTTTATAAATATTTAATTGAAATTATTCTGCAGGCACAAGAGCCAGGGAAGAGTGAGAAAGTGACTCACTCTTAGTCAGAGATGAGTGACAAGGTAGCTCTGGTGCTGCAGTGGGAGAGTCCTCTTGGTGCTGATTAAATCATCCAAGGATGGATCCCACGTGAGCCTCTGGGTCACATCCTGGCTCAAGCAGGTGGCTGCCCAGGCTGTAATGGTGTGCACTGAGCATCTGTCACTTCCTTGCTACTGTTCTGGAGCAAAATGCACAATTAGTCTTGTTCTTTGCAAGTAGGGCACTTTGATGCAGACCTCCTGCCTTCCAGGCACATGCTTTCACAACTGCAACCCACAGACACTGTGTTGCTATCCGTTCAGGAAACAAAAATGCATTTAATTAAAAAAAAAATCCTGTGGGATAGGAAAAAAATGTTTCTTCTACCATCAACCAAGAATATGTGTGAGAAAACAAGCAAAACTGCTCTACTCTAAACTAATAAAAATAATTATAGCAGTAAACAATGGTAAAAAGAAGTAGAAATAATTTCATCATAATTTCAAAAGTAGGGAGTATTTAATCTTTCAAGAGCTTTATCCATGACATCATGGATGGAAATAAGAAATTAAAATTGATCACAGACTAAAAGAACTGATTTCTGATTAAACACTTTGTGCAAGGTACAGCCATTCCTGTGCCTCTCTGGTACAATTTAATTGATTCTGTTTGTGCTCGCATTTTTCTGGAATTTGTTTTCACTGATTTGGTGACCTATAGCAAATTCATCATATTTGGTTAACTACAGGAAGGCTTTGAAATAATACTAAGGATGAGCTTTGCCTTTGGCTGGTGAAATGGGAACAGGTATTGTGGAGGTCCTGGAGGGAAATTTGATGAAAAGGGATTTAAATGGCACTTTCCATCTGGATCGTCTTTGAGGTTTGTTTGTCCACAACCTCCCAGCCTAGGGAAGCTCACCCGGAGACAGGCTTGTGCTCATGGGTGTAGGTCGCCCAGCTCTGTTCTCTTTTTGGTTGTCGAGGTCTGTGTGCCTATGTGTGTGTCCTATAGGGGTAAAGGAGGTATCTGAGATGCCACTGGCACCATCCTGCAGCGGTGGTGCATCAGCTCCTGCACCCACATCAGCTGCAGGAATATTGTGCACACACAATCCCTGCAAGGGTGGACATCTACCGTGTACTCATGGTCACCTGGATTGTTCCAGGGTTTGAGTAACAGGTGAAGTGTCCTCCAGACATGGGGCTTTGTGTGCCTTTTGGACGTATGTGCAACTGCTGTGCTTCCACTAGAGGTCACTAAACGCTGCATGAGTGGCTCCCATCCCATCCCATCCCATCCCATCCCATCCCATCCCATCCCATCCCATCCCATCCCATCCCATCCCATCCCATCCCATCCCATCCCATCCCATTCCCTGGATGAGAAGGTTACAGCCCACATTCACTTGAGCCAGATACGGAGGTGGCTAAGTTGTCTATGAAACTGCTTGGGAAACTTACTTGCTATTCATTTTTAATGTAAGCAAGAACCCCTTTTTTTAGACAAACAAACAAAAAAACCCCCAAACATGTCTCCAAGTGGCAGCTGGTCAGAGAGTGCTGCAGGACATATCAGGGACAGATGACTATGCCCCCTCAATGCTGTATTTTGTGAATTGTTCTTTAAACATTCTTAAAAATGACTTCAAGATGCTTTTTTTCAAGATTGTAAGTTTCCACTCTGTAGCACAATAAAGATTTTATTGAAAAATGGTTATACAAAGAATATCTGAAAAATGACTAATCATCATTGTGTCAGTCTCCTTGACTTCTCTTCATTACATGGGAGTTACTTTTCCTGCATATGAAGGTTTTTCTCTACTTTACATACTCTGATATTAAATTCTGCCTTCAAGAAAAAGTTTGAGCAACAGCCCAGGAGATAAATGAAACTATGGTAACTATGTACGTTGCTAGAGTAACCATATATTTCTATTTTTGGATAGGCTACATTTGGAGTTGCAGCGCCACCCTGGAAGTGATGGCTGTAGGGTGACAGTTATCATTATGAATTGATTTTGCAAGTCTTCCAAGCCTGCAGTGTGCTATCAGTTCTCAAAGAAGACATTGAAGGGCAATTTCTAGATCAATTCCCACTTTAATTTTAAATTAAAGTATTTTCATCTCATGGAACTGCATACCAAATAAACCTCCACAATTTCATGAAAAAAACCCCACATGTTGTTTCCGTTTCTTGTTGGTCCTACTTTGTCCTGCACCTGCACCAAAAGACAATTTTTATATCTGCTGAAATCCTTATTTAGTTTGATGCCGTAATGTCACCAAGGCTCGTTATGAACAGCTGCATGACATTGCTATATTCTGCTATGGAACCTCGAAATGCCTACAAAAATCAGAAGAATGTTGTTCATTTTGAGTGTGTTGAAAACACAAACATTTTTAACTCTTCAGGAGGCAGAGGAGCCTGAGCAGCAACAGAAAAAAGGCAAAATTACTTGGGTTGTTTTACAGTGGTGGTACTGCTGTTTTATTCCCTGAGCAATGCCAAAGGAGGGAAATAAGGCATTATAAATAGCTGCTGGCAAATGAGAAGGCTGTTGTGCTCAATGCCAGTTTTATGATACTGAGGTGAAGCTGGTGTAAGTCACTCCTATAACTTACGTGGGCATGACACAGACTTTTGACATTCTTTTTTTTTTTTTTTTTACCCGTTTACCAGTAGTCATAATTGCCCCCTGAAAGTGTGGATCCACTTTCTTTTTCTACCATTTAGTCCCTTTGGCATTTTTATTTTTTCCAATACATATGGTCCATCTGGGCACTTCTCTGATCCTTATTGATCTCATGGCTGAGTGCTCACAAGGTTTATAGATTTTGTTCAGTGCATATCTCTTCATGTCCTTGGCAATTATAGACGCAGGGAGTCAAAGCATCAGGTCACAGACACACTGACACTGTACAGCACAGCCACTAGCAGCATCATAGAATCATAGTATCATAGAATAGACTGGGTTGGAAAAGACCTCCAAGATCATCAAGTGCAACCCCTGATCCAACTCCAATTATTATATCATGGCACTAAGGGCCACATCCAATCTCTGCTTAAAAACCTCCAGGGATGGTGAATCCACCACCTCTCTGGGTAGGCTGTTCCAATGCTTGATTACCCTCTCCGTAAAGAATTTCTTCCTAACACCTAACCTAAACCTCCCCTGGCAGAGCTTGAGCCCATGTCCCCTTGTCCTGTTGTTGGTTGCCTGGGAGAAGAGACCAACCCCCACCTGGCTATAACCTCCCTTCAGGTAGTTGAAGAGAGTGATGAGGTCACCTCTAAGCCTTCTCTTCTCCAGACTCAACAACCCCAGCTCCCTCAGCCTCTCCTCATAGGACTTGTGCTCAAGTCCGTTCACCAGCCTTGTTGCTCTTCTCTGGACCCAAGGCCAGGTGTATGTTATTTTCCATCTGCAAGGTTGAGTCCATGCGGAAGCTCAACTTCCTTTTCAAGCCAGGCTACCTGGAAAGAACGATGATATTTAAGAGATTCCAAAAACAAGGTGGAGGAGAAAATCTGAGCATGTTTCACCATAAAATTTGACAATTTTTCTGAGCAGAGTGTTGTATCTGAAGACTAGCACTGCCTAGTAATATTTCCATAAATGCATTAAAAAAAAAATCCCCATTTTGAAATGTATATTTGCTTTATAGGGGAAGTGTTCGGTTCATGTCAAAGATGAAGATTTGAGCTTTCTGAGCTCAGAGTGGCTTTCCCACTACCTACTATGAGGGTAGAAATGGGTCTTGTCCCAGCTGGAGCACCCACCTGCTACTTTCTTTCTTAAGAAAATAGCAGGAACAGGTATCTGAAGAGGATAGAAGTTTTTTATTGTGTGTAGAAATACAGAATATTTCACTTATCTTGACAATCTTGAAGGTTAAGTTTGCCAACAAGAAATTGTCACTTGTGAAGACGCAGTGGGATTACCAACAAATTGCATGTAGATAGCCTACACTCTAAAACAGTATTTTTTTGGTATATCTATATCTATATATATAGATATATATATATAGATATATACATATATATAGATATACATATATACATATATATATGTAGTTGCTGCACTGCAAGGACACCAACCACACTGTGCAGCATCATTTAGTGCTTTTGCAGTGGAGGCAAAGATGATGTTAATAAATGACAAAGAAGCATATTTCAGGTGTGTCCTAGGGGACAGAGCTGGCAAGATGGGCAGTGTAGGGGGTGGGCTTGGGCAAATCAGTTTAATTTTCCCTGCTTCTTTATTCTTGAATGATGGATTAAAAATACAGATCTTTTGTAAAATGCTCTGAAATATCTATTACTAGAATTGCTATAAAATGCATCATGAGAAATGTGAGTGCTATTTCTATGGCCCTTTCTTTTGCCTAGGACATTCACAATAACTGATTCCAAATAATGCTGCCTGTTTTAAAGGGTATTTAAAAATCTTCTTTTTCTCATTCTCTGTAACAATCATAATTTCAAAATGCTTCTTCCTTTACAACAGGGCATTGAAGTGCTTTGTGCATCAAGGATACTATTGACATATTCACTGGGATATTTTTAGCATAGTGGGAAAAATAAAATCTTGAGAAAGGTCAGCTCTTTCACAGTGCTAATTAAATTTCTGCAGAAGGAGATTATATCATGGTGGTGACATGCAGGCTCTCCAGAACATCACACAGCAGCTTGAAGCAGGTAGCCTTTGGTAGCTAGGGGGAGAGGGGCTGGCAGGGATGGACATAAATACCTGACAGATTGCCCCTGAGTCGTGCAGCAGATGATTTCCTTCTTTGATGTTTTCATTTCACAAGACGGGGCAAGCAGATGGATCTCTTAAAAAGGGATTTCCTATTATCTGAATTGCAGCTCTATGTACATCCTCTTTTGCGGCAGATTGTGATGATGATGAAGGGATTTGCACAAGGTAATGGCTGTCCATCGAAGCTATCAGGATGCAGTGCTGTCCCAGTGTGCTGCTAACATAACCTTTCAAAAAAACCCTGAGAGTTGGTCAATTTAGACTGGTGATAAGGAAGAACTTTTTTACAATGGGAGTGGTGAGGCACTATCGCAGGTTGTCCAGAGAAGCTGTGGATAACCCCCTTCGGGAAACACACTGAAGGTCAGGTTGGACAGGGCTTTGACCAACCTGCTCTAGTGGAAGGTGTAACTACCAGTGGCAGGCAGAGGCGAACTGGATGATCTTTAAGGTCCCTTCCAACTCAAACCATCCAGTGATTCTATAATTCCAAGATGCTATGACTCTGTGCTTCTGTGCTTCCACAGTTCTACAATTCTGTGATTTTGGAAGAGGAAATCAAATCTAGGGCCACACTTTGCACAAAACGATGTCAATATGATCAGAGAGAGGTGGGACTTTGCATGTCTATCTTATCTCCTGCCCTCAATAAACCTTAGAAAAGTTTTTGAAGGAAATCATAGAAATTTGGATGCAAAGGTACCTAAATAATAATCCAAGCTGGATCTATGTTCAGCAAAGGAAAGCCCACAGTCCTGCCCTATGTGTGTCACCAGCCAGGCCTTGTCCATGGTTCCTGTGTCCCTCTGCTCACTGTGGCAGAGGGAGGGGTCTGTGAGAGTGGCCTAGGAGACTGAGGTCATCTGAGGCCTGATCTGACTCAGATCTCTGACTTTCTCTCCCTTGTCAAGGAGCTGTAGCAGTGAACTCTGTCAGCAGCTGTACACCAGGTCTCATCACCCTCCTTTGCCACTTTGCCTCAGTAAACTGGGAGGGGAATTTGCAAAATATGCTTACCCAAGTAAATGTAACCTGTCATTCAGGTTATATCTAAGCTTTCTGTGTATCATAACAAATGATGTGTCTTCTGCAAGCTGAATAATCTGTGAACTCTTTCAGTAGATACAATACTTCCCCCCCCCCCCAAATATATTGCTGCTGTTCTCTGGACATTCATTTAGTATCAGCAAAGTGCACTGTAGAGCATAGGGTGTCAAAGCTCTGAGCAATGGTAGATTGTTGTTTATCAGTAATTAGCCACCTTTTCCTTCCTTTGGAGGACAAAGATTACTTGCTCCAAGTGAAAAATTGAGATTATGCGAAGTAAGGTATTTCAATGCTTGAAAACTGACTTCTAAAGTATATGAGGAATGAAAACTACTCTGGATTTGCTCGGTTAACACACTGACTGGACGAGGCAAGGCGATACCCAGAGTATCTGCATCAAGAGATGATCTCTCTGCTGCAGGAGACTGAGAGGAGCAGGTGCACAGCAAAGCCAGCAGCTCCACAGTCACCAGCACTGGGGATCAGTCACCCGCAGCCTGACTGGTCATGCCAGGCTTTGAATTCATGTTTGCGCCCCTGTCACACCTCAAAACTTCACCCAGACACCCTGCCATCCCTACACCCACTGGTGACTATTGCCACATCCATCCTGTGGTCCTGCTGTGGCCAGCACAGCTCTCTTCATCACTCCTGGCCAGGGACAAGCAGAGGCTTATTTTTCCGAACATGTTCACTGATCCCCTGCAGAGCCCTGTGGTAGTTTCGCAAAACCTTTGTGGCTGAAGACAATTTTGGTTGGTTACTTGTTGATGGCACAGGGGCTGATCCCCCTTCCAGTCAAGTGACTGTCACTTCCCAGCAAGTGTGAACCCATCTTCACGCTTCCGTGAGCAGACAGTGCAAGTTGCCTGGGTTGTGTCTGTTCAGTAGGGGATCCATCCTGCGGGGTGGAACTGTCACCATCTTTCAAGACACAGATTTTAATAAAAACCTGCACAAAGCATTTTAGCTCTAAACCGAATGACTGCTCTGAACAGAGCAATTAAGAAGATGAAAGGGAAGGAGAGGGTAGCCTGTGTATCGTGTTGTCATACACTTCCCAGGGTGGGTGTGATGAATCCATGAGCAAATGAGTCTGTACAAGAAGATCAACAGAATCAGACCCAGGTGCTACAGTCATGGACCCAGGAAGGGGAGGTTATAGCTGAGGATCCCACAGGGATTGACTGGGACTTCATTTGGGAAGATTAGATTTAGGATCATTAATTGCATATGAAACCCTTGAACACATTATGTTTAAATTCAGATTAATTGCCCCAATCTGCAGTTAATTTCAAAGCTGCTGACAGTATTTTCTCACTGACACAGACATGAAGGAGGTTTCTGAAGAAAATGTCTTTGGCTGAGCTTTCACCCCACAAATGAGGGAGCATCACTCCCAGCATCACGTCATTGGCCTCTGTCCCCTCTAGACATCCTCTCCTGCCAGCTTTTCAGGTTGGATGTGCAGGAGAATTGCAGCCCAGCATTTCTGAGAATATTTCACGGCAGTGATAATTACATGGTGAAATGCAAACTAACAAGCTGCATCTATTTAGTATTAGGGATTAATGATCTCAGCTTTAGTCTTTGCTTCCCTGCAGGGTGGCAAATGTCACCAAAATCATGCTTCAGTAAATACAAAAAGCGTCATGCACAGCCTAGGCAGAATGTTTATATATAAATAAGGTTCTTACTCTCCTTACCCATCATCTGGGACCAGACCTAATGCTCTGTAGCTTCTGTTGCCTGAGGCAAAACAAAGATGCAAACTTACAGAATCATGGAATCACAGCATGTTTTGGATTGGAAGGGACCTTAAAGGCCGTCTAGTTCCAAATCTCCACCATGGGCAGGGACACCTTTCACTAGACCAGGTTCCTCAAAGCCTCATCCAGCCTGGCCTTGAACACTGAGAGGAATGGGGCAGCCACAGCTTCTCTGGGCAACCTGTGCCAGGGCCTTACCACCCTCAGAGTAAAAAATTTCCTCCCAGTATCCCATCTAACCCTGTCCTCTGTCAGTTTGGAGCCATTCCTTCTGGTCCTTTCACTCTGTGTCCCTCTCCAGCTCTCCTGGAACCCCTTTAGGCACTAAAAGGGGTTCTAAGGTCTCCCTCGAGATCCCAGATCTCTCAGCCTTCACCAGACTTGCCATCACCTGCAGCACAAGCCCTGCTGTGCTCTCCTCAATCCAGGATTATTTATCCCAGTTTCCAAGCTGCCTTCACCTTCTCATTATTGCTGTCCTTTGTACACATTTCATGTGGGTGAGGTGATGGTTCCTGGACACTGTGGGCCACACCACACAAAGGACTCATCACCCAATGCTTTCCTTTTGAGTCCTCTCCACTGAGCTGCTTTTTATAGCAAAGATGTGGTGCTTCACCCACCTTTGGTCATAACCAGCTGTCTGTGTCTGGACCTTTCCTCTGAATCAGAACACACTGGATACCCTATCTACTTGCTCTTTTGGTCTCCTCATCATCCATCTCCTAACTGACTGCTAAAGGTGGGCTTCTCTTGAGCACCTTGGGACCAGCTGGAGAAGTGGAAGGAGGCAAGAAGCTCAGGTGATAGACCCAGGCAGGGACCTGGCTCAGTTTGTCTTCATGTCCAGGTTTTCAGCCTTCTTCAAAGCTACATGCAAGTGCAACATTACGGAAGGGAAGATGCAGTTTAATAGAGTATGTGCAACACAGGATATGACGACAGCTGCCAGCCCTGTGGAGTTTCTGGTAGGCAATGTGTGTGTAGTGGCTGCTTCAGACCATTATCAAGAAACAGATCCAGTCCCTCATTTAGTTTGATTTCAGTTTAAAGAGACTTGACACTTCAAAGCAAGCCTCAGTCTCTGTTTGGGATGACTTGTGTTGGACACTTACCAGAGATGGCAAATCTGTCAGTGCTCCCACACACCTGGGAGCTGGAAAAACACTTCAGAGAAGATTATCAGCTCTAACCAGAAATGCAGCCAAAACCTTTCAGGTAGGGTTTTGCTGGATATTTTTTTGTGAAAGCCACTTGAAAACATTGTTTTTTCTTTTGTCCCTTTGATAGCCACTGCATGGCTTATTTTATTTTCATGAGCATGGATCTGAAATGCCCCTATGGGGGTTTGTACATCCATTCAACTGGTCCAGCTTCCGTATACTAGCTTTGTGGGAAAGGTGCACACACTCAGACCTCCTGACAGATCCAGCTTAATCATCTACAGCCTGTTTTAGTAGAAAAAAAAAAGGTTGGATAAAAGAAAAAAATGAAGTGACAAAGGAAAAGAGATGGGTTACCTGCTTCATACAGGCAGGAAACACCAGATCTGCCTTGGATGCCAGATTTTGGAGTCCCATTGAGTACCTAAAGGAGAAGTGGATTCCTCCTCTCTTGGAACACTAGCTGTCTTGTCAGGCTGGCTCCCCAGCTAAGATATCTGTATTCTGGAAGGATGCTGAAGGTTCCTTACTATGTCGTTTTTGTGGCTGCTTGTGTGAGTAAATCTTGTAGTCAGGTGATGCCTGAATAGTTTGGCACATATAATTTACTCAGTGGATTCAGATGTAGTGTCCTGAATACTAAGCACAGTTCTGTCATCAATGAAAAGGACTAATTTTAAATGTTGGTGGTTTTTTTTCTTTTTCTTGGCAGTGGGGGTTGTATGTAAATCTTGCAACTTTCATGTATGTATTCAAATAAATTGTTCTGGGATTTTTTTTTAGAAAAAGAAATGATCCAGACTTGCAATGAGACAATTGGCCTGTCAAGTCAGACTCCAAGGGGAAATATGGGAGGAAGAAAAAACGTAACTCTGGACTGAAATGGATGTGTAATCATTTTCCTAAAGTGTGCTCTGTCCTACCAGTCCTTGGAGTCAGGGCATTTGAGCTTTTTTCAGACCCTAGGAGGCCATGCGCAGTCTCTATCACTCATGTCCAATTCTGTGAACCACTATCAGTGGCATTGCCATTAATGTGGGAGTGCCCAGGGCTCCTTTCCTTTACACCATTGTAAATCAGGAACAAATCCATGGAATCAGTGGGGAGTGACGGATGAGTACAAGAATCAAGCCAATATAGTTTATATGGGAACCTTGATCTTTATGTTGGCTTACTCTCTCTCTAATTTCATCCTGGGATCATTTCCCTTGGATTCATACGGTGGCTGAGCCCCCTTGAGGATGCAGCCCAGCACCTCTGCTCACAGAGGTCTCTTGCTCTGGGGGTAAAGCCCAAACAAAGAAAAACCCTTCCACCTTGAAGTGCCCAAGGTGTGACCTCCCGGCAACTTTAGGAAAGGTCTGCTCCCATGGCCATGTCTGGCAACACTTTTGCTCCCTCTCCCTGGGGAACATCTAGAAACATGTCTGCATCTGCGCTGAGAGAACTGGAGAGTCTTTAGTATGCAGAAAGCTTCCCTTCTTTCTTTTTTTTTTTTTTTCTTTCCTCCCCCCCACCCCCTCACCTTTTTGAATTAGAGAGCTGGAGAGCTCTGCAATGCTGAGCAGCTATTAAGGCACAGCCTGTCAGCTGTAGCACGGGCAGGTGTGTATCTGCGGGCTGTGTCTTGAGTTTGCTGATAGGGACCTCGCACAAAGAATATCTTCCACCTTCATCAGTCCCTGTGAACCAGTCTGTCAGCTCAGGGAACAGGGAACAAGGCTCAAGATGTGATTGCAAGCCTCTAGCTCCCTACCGGGGAGCAAAGAGGACAGGAATCTAACCCCAGGCTGATTTCTAATTGGTGAGACAAGAAGACATTTGAAGTGAGATAGCTGCAATTAGCATGAGAGCACTACAGCGATCAAGAGAAATGCTTCGCTGTAAGAAAAAGCTGTTGCTTCTCTCAAGGGGGAACAAGCAGTGGAAAGGTAGCCCGCCTGAAATAGGCTAGCTGCATCAATTAGGCAGAAAGTATACAGTCAGATATCTCTCCCTTGAAGCGTGCAACTGATTTCAAAGGAATCTTGGCTCACTGACACCTTGCCTAGTTTAGTTATTTTTCTTTTCCCTTCGTGTTGGAATTGTTATTTTTAACTAGTTCTATAATTTTCAAACATACATGAAGGACCACAGGGCCACTGCAACATTTGAGAAGAATGAGACAGCATTTATGAATCCAGCAGTGGAAGCTGATGGTCTGCCAGGCAGCTGCTCTCCCAGGCCAGTGGTCCCATTAGGGCAATGGAGATATTGGCAGTGACCCTATGTCCTGTGGATGGTTGACCAACACTGCCCTGATTCCTTCACTCACACTTTTCCTCTCTAAAAGAAGTCAACCAGCTTGCAAAACAAAAAGGCTCAGAGGTGCTGTTTACACCTAGGAATGGGAGGAGGACAACTTCTAACTACTTTGTAAGGGCAGATGACAACTGAGATCAGAGCTATTACCAAAATTTCTGACAAACACACTTCCTGAAATCAGTGACGTAAGTATCATCCACTAGCACAAAGCTCTTTCCAGATATCTCACTTCACTTTATTTTTTTCAGTGGTAATTTTAGTCTTCCATATTTAACGTAGACTGAAGGTTTCTGATATCTATAATTTTCTGGTGCCACTTCAGTCATGACACAGCTTGCATGTGACCTGTTCATCCACAGGAATCTGGAGATAAAATTTCAAGCACTTGAAGAATACTGCTTGAGCATATGCTGAATGCAAAGCAGATGACATTTCCTTAAAAGTTACTTACAAGCAGCACTAATTATCTTATTTTTCTGAAATTTCATGAGTGACGTCAGTGCTTAAAAAAACATCAAGACAATCTATAGAATAAGGTTTAGCTGAAAATGTTGATCACAGCTCAGAGCTGTAGATGATAAGGTCATAGGAAAAGGGAGCATAGAAACTGAATTTCTTCTGACAGCCTTCCTGGTGCAGCAATGCTGCGTATCATAGAAAAACAGAGGTTTCCGTCTCTAAAAATAAATTCAAACAAGAGCATCTTGAGATATGCTTAGTAGCAAAGTGCAGCAGCAGCTGTGGCACTCCCTTGATCTCCCCAAGGCTCAAACTGAGAGGATTCAGGCCATTGCCTTTTGTATATTGTTTAAATTGAAACACTCAAAACAAGCAGCCAACAAGTGTTTTGACATGAAAAAACTTGCCTTCGGGGCATCTGCTTTCTCAAATGCAATTTTTTTTTTATATCCTTCCTACCTGTGCCTTGTTTTCCAACCCCCTTATTAATACAGCAAGTAAGCAGCCTTTATTCTCATCTAGCTCATACCAAAGGGAAGAGGGAAAGATAGAACCACCATTGCTCTGACAGAGCACAGTGAGTCTTTACAGGGAAAAAAAAGGCCCAGGATCAAGCACTTCTTTATGTCACAGGAGTGCAGCAGACAAAAATGAATTCACAATAACTCAGTGTCCTTGAGCAGAGACCTTAAGTCTGGTGCTACCCTGGCCCTTTGCTGAATGCAGCAGAAAAATCTGTGATGATGTTGGGGTAACACTTCTGGACGTGTTGGGGTACCAGCAGCAGGGGAGGGGCCACACAATCTCAAAAACCTCCTAGCACCCTTGCTGCTGTATTCCCAAACAGTGTGGATGGGGATTTCTATCTTCCCCTCCGGCCTCAGACGAATGAATGTGGGCAGTCCCTGGGGCCACACAAGATGAAAAGCAGGCAGGATTGTTGTGCAGGTGGCACAACCATGGAGTTTCCCTGTTTTAGATGAACACTTGGTTTAAGAGAAATACACATTTAAAGGAATTCTTCATTGTGAGGCTGGTGAGGCACTGGCACAGGTTGTCTGAAGGTCAGGTTGGACAGGACTTTGACCAGTCTGCTCTAGTGGAAGGTGTGACTGCCAGTGGCAGGCAGAGGGGAACTGGATGATCCCTTGGGTTGGAAGGGACCTTCCAACCAAAACATCCAGAGATTCTATAACTCCAAGATGCTATGACTTGATGCTTCTACGCTTCTACAGTTCTACTATTCTATGATTTTGGAGGGCAAATCAAATCTAGAGCAACATTTTACCCAAAATGATGTCAACACAACCACAGAGAGAGGCGGAACTTAACATACAGCACATGGTGTGACTCCTGAGGATGGTCCTGTGTAGGGCTAAGAGCTGGACTCAGTGATCCTTGTGGGTTCCTTCTAACTTGACATATTCTGTGTGATTCTGGGTGTGATATTGACATAATTTTATCTCCTGCCCTTAACAAAACTCAAAGAAGATTTTGAAGGAAATCCTAGAAAAAGGTACCTAAATAATTATCCAAGCTGGATCTATGTTCAGCAAAGGAAAGCCCACAGTCCTGCCCTGTGTCTGTCACCACCCAGGTCTTGTCCATGGTTCCTGTGTCCCTCTGCTCACTGTGGTAGAGGGAGGGGTCTAGGAGAATGACCTGGGAAACTAAGGTCATCTGAGGCCTGATCTGACTCAGACCTCTGACTTTCTCTCCCTTGTCAAGGAGCTGTAGCAATGAACTCTGTCAGCAGCAAATCTCCTTGCCCACATAAATGTAGCCTGTCATTCAGGTTATATCTAAGCTTTCTGTGTATCATAACAAATGGTGTGTCTTTCCACAAATTAACTCATCCCTGAACACTTTCAGTGGATAAAAATGCTTTTGTTTTGTTTTGGGATTTTGTTTGTTTATTTGTTTATTCGTCAGACAGGTCTAGGTGGCACAGGCAGTGCCAACAGAAGGATAAGCAGTTGCTCTACACCTTCTCAATAGGGTTTCTGAACATTCTGGGGGAATGAGCCTTCTGGTTACTGTTAGGGAACAGTGCCCAGGCAGCAGCCAACTTATCAGAGGCAAGTCAGTGATGCCATCTGAACAATGCACAAACGTCCAAGTACCTGTGAGCCCACCATGGGAACCAGGGACACAGGTTCACATGTAGTGACTGCTCTGTCTTGTGTGAGAGACAAATGGGGGGAGGGGGAAATCCAATTCCAGAAGTGTATTGTAAGAAATAAAATTTTGTATTTCTTACTTGTAAGAAACGCAGCTTTGCCACTAAAGAGGAAAAGGCCACAAGTTTATACAAGTTTATAAGCTGCACTGGAGATAGTTTCTATTGAGTACGAAGGAAAGGCAGTGTCTTGGCAGCTGGGGAATGTGGCTGTGGGGGCTGTGACATCCCAGAGGGTGGATCACATCCTCAGGCAGCCCCAGCTCCATCCCAGTCGGATTCTGGCGAGCAGTGAGTGCACATGCAGGGGGAATGCTGGGCTGGATGTGGCAAGACAGGTGCTCAGGTGGTTTCTAAGCCAGAGCAAGACCCAAAGCTCTGAGGGCAGGGCACTGTAGTATCCTTGGGCTGGGGGAGGAGGGGCTTAGGGCTCTCCTAAGTGGTGCCACATGCCCAGAGAGGCTTTGGGGACATGCCAGATGCCTCTAAGCCCCCACTCCCTCTCACCCAGACCTGCGGAGCCTGTTTCCATCCCACCAGGCCATGTCTTCGACACTTGCATTCGTCCTGGCTCTGCTGGCCATGGGGCCCGTGGTTTTTCACCATGACGTGAACACGGAGAAACAGATGCTGGAGCGTGAGGAATTCCTGAGAAATAAGACGGCTCAGATGCTGGAGGAGGTTGAGGAGAGCACGGGCATGGTGGAAAGCCTACTTCCTTCTGCCCTGCAGCAGCACTGGCAGTTTTGCAGTCCTGCAGCAGCAGCCATGGTGCTGTTTACTTGAGGCCGCTGGCTGGCCAGGAGAAGGAAGTGTGCCTCTGCCAGATGCAGGGAGCAGGAGAGATCCAGCACCCAGATTAAAGGCAAAGACCAACAGAAGAAACTTTGCTGGCTGGCCAGGAGAAGGCAGTGTGCTTCTGCCAGTGTCAGCTCCTTGGCTGTATCAACCCCATCACCATTGGACACAGTTAAGGTAAGGTTGGAAGGGACTGTGAGCAACCTGATCTAGCTGAGAATTTTCCTGCTCATTGTGGGAGGGTTAGGACAGACTAGAGTCCCCTTCCAACCCCAAATATTCCGTGATTCTATAGCAAAACCTGCCAGTGAGTGCAAACTCCTGGGCACCACAGAGCAGCTGCCAGCAGGTCGCTCCCGCATCCGTGTGGTGTTGGAGTGCACATGCTTGAGGAAGCAGCTGCTGGGGAATATGTCCTGTTTTCTCCACCCCACTGGCAAGGATCACAGCTTGAACCTCCTGGACATCCTGTGCACAGGCAACTACTTGGATGTGGAGAAAGTCGCCCACTGGGTGCAAACGTTGGTGGCATCAGCCTGGCTGCTTTTGCCTCGATCGCCGCACTGCCAGCTCACGGTGCTGCCCTCCTGCCGGTCCTGCAGGTTTCAGCTGACAGGCACCCCAGGGAGGCAGATCACCACAGAGATGGTGTTTGCAGTGGAGCAGGGTAGCTCAGGAGCCTATGTGAGCCTTGAGTAGGCAGCAGCCAGCATTACCAGCAGCACAGTGGGACTGGAGAGCAGCTTCAGAGACTGATGACACGGTTCACAAGGAGCTCAGCACAACCAGAGCTCGGGCAATCTCTGCCGGCCCAGCTGAACCGTGAAGCATAGAAGTGTAGAGGGATAGAAGTATAGCAAAATAGAAGTGGAGGGGAATAGAATTGTAGGGGAATAGAATAGAAGAGTAGAAGCACAGAGGCACAGAAGAGTAGATTCATAAGACCATAGAACCATAGAAGAATAGATGGGATAGAGGCAGAGAAGAATAGAATCGTAGAAGCTTAGCGGAGTGGGAGACTAGAAGAGTAGAAGAGTAGAACCATAGAAGCATAGCAGAGTAGGAGAATAGGAGAGTAGTACCATAGAAACATAGAATTCTTTTGGTTGTAGGAGTGCCTCCTATTAAACAAACCAACTGTTCTTTACATGGAAAGCAAGCCTTGAAGTGGACATACGGAATTTTTCACAATCAAACACTTCCGCAAAAGTTGCTGTGATTTGATTGGAAGAGAATGAGCTCTATAAATATTGGTAGAGTAGCTGAAGCTTTAATTTTTTGAATTATTGAATTAAAATTTATCCTCTTTCACTCCTTCTTGGGAGATGATCACTTAATAGTGAAGGCTGTCTTAGCAGTTTCATGAAAATGGTACCTTTTGACCAAGTACCACAACATCTTATGTGGTAGTTTCTAGAACATGGTGAAATAGATCTGTGGGGAACTAACTGGAAGTGCTTACTTCTATGTAAAAAAAGGCTTTGCCTTTAGTTTGGTTAAATACATCTTTACATGGAGGCTGTTCAAACATCTCACAAACAAAAGAGGCAGGACAAAGGAGATGCAGCTTAGAAAAGCGGTGTGTTTGTAATGGCACATTTCAGATAACAGGGCTTGTGAAGCATTATGTAAAATTCCAAGACAAATCAAGTAGTTCTGTTTCTGTAGTTCCATTCCACTTCCCAGCAATGTTATGATAGCATACCTGTGGGTCGACACCCAATCTAGTGGCTGTTGCAAGACTACTGAAACACTGATTTGAGACAACTGGCCTGCATTCCAGATGCATGGACTTTGATTCTGCTGACCTTCTACAGCTCTTTTCTAGTGATACTCGATTGACTGTATTACCCAGAAAGCACATATTTGCCTGTGGTGAGACACCCTTGTCCTGGAAGATGCCAAATGTTTTCCACTGTCAGTGGAATTAGTTTTATCTTGTTGGGAGCTGAATTTTCTTTACTTACACAGCCATCTTTGTTTGCCCTGCAAGGTCCTCTCTCGTGTCTCCCCAGTGCCATGACACTGCGCTCTTCCTGACTTGTCTTTTCTTAGAGGAAAGGCTGGAAGATTGCTCTTGCCTGGATCCAGCAGTGG
>NW_020955309.1:1593806-1646415 GCF_003031625.1 Empidonax traillii
TTGACTGTATTACCCAGAAAGCACATATTTGCCTGTGGTGAGACACCCTTGTCCTGGAAGATGCCAAATGTTTTCCACTGTCAGTGGAATTAGTTTTATCTTGTTGGGAGCTGAATTTTCTTTACTTACACAGCCATCTTTGTTTGCCCTGCAAGGTCCTCTCTCGTGTCTCCCCAGTGCCATGACACTGCGCTCTTCCTGACTTGTCTTTTCTTAGAGGAAAGGCTGGAAGATTGCTCTTGCCTGGATCCAGCAGTGGTAGCTGAGCAAATCCCAACGTGTCTTTTTTGAGGCAGGAGGAATAAACTTCTGCGATTGTTTGGTCTAAGAGAGGTGATTGGCAGAGTGCTTTGAAGACACACACTTTTCTCCTTCTTGTATGGCTCTTTGGGAATGAAGCACCCAGTGACCTGTGAAGCTGCTACTTTTGTAAATGACAAAGGAAATAGTTCTTAGGAGAACTGGCAGACACCACATGGAATTTAACAGTAAAAAAAGTCAAGCAGCTGAGTTCAGGTTCCACCCTAAATTCAGGAATCCCAGTGTGTGTGGCTAGGGCTAGTTTTCCTGACTGTTTAAAGCCTGCAACACCTACCCCACTCATCTGCACCACCCTTCCCAGACTTGTACAAGGCACAGTTAACCCAGCACTGTCTCTTGCTGCTACAAGAGGGGATATACATTACAGCAGTTTTGAGTCCAGGCCTTCCTTGGTGATCAGGTTGCAACCAAGGAACCAAGGTCATGTTCCCAGTATTTAGGTAAATAAGAGTATAAATAAGAAGGGAATAGAAGCTCTTTTTCTCTTTCTTCCAACGGACTGAAGGCGAAGGTTCTTTGCTGTCATTCTGCCTGGGCGAAATAGTGAGGTCTGGTGCGCCTGGTTGGCCTGGAGAAGCAGATAGGGATGGTGGTTGTTGGTGCAGTTTTTCTGCTATCTTGAGGGAAATGTTTGCTTTTTACCCCTTTTTTCCCTTTTTTCCCTTTTTCCTTTCCCTTTCCTTTTCCCTTTTAGGGGCTTCTCTGTGAGTGATACCTGGTATATAATTCTATTTATATATATATAAATGTGTGTTACTTGGAATTCAGTTTGGTTTGGGTTCTTTTAATTTTGTATACTCTTTTCGGTCTGTTCTAGGAGGGAGAGGGAGGGGGAAGGTTTTTTCGCCGTGGTCCAGGCACTTGGCTGGAAGCAAAATCCAGCCTGGGACATACATCATTCACCAAGTGCCTCCTGCTAAATAAACCAACTGTTCTTTACATGGAAAGCAAGCTTTGAAGTGGTTCTTGCAAGTGGACATAAAAATTTTTCACAATCAAGCGTTTCAGCAAAAGTAGCTGTGATTTGATTGGAAGAGAAAGAGCTCTACAAATATTGGTAGAGTAGCTGAAGGGTAACCCAGAACAAGCCAGATTGCTAGAAATGGATGGTTGTTCACTAGCTACGTCCTGCTGGATTTGAATCCTGCAGCCAGCAACTCCTGGTGTCATTAGGCTTCTGTTTAACTTCACATATGGCTAAGAGGGCTTGTTTGCCTTTCATTTGTACAGACAAGATCAGCTGTTCCCAGCATTTGCCTGCTGTAGAGATGTGTCATGCACCATTACCCAAGCAAATGTAATGCCCCCAAAGTAAATATGCCCCACAAGTTTGCAGGCAGTAATCGATGGAAAAATAGTTGTTTCCCCTATTCTCTGTGAATTGCCTACACATATGGCTTCTTTTATACCATCCTTTGGTCACTTTGTAGTGTTGTCTCCTGCAGAAAAAGAACTCGTGTTACCGAAAAATGGTAGGTTTCGAGGGTATTCTTTGGTCCACAGCCAAGTTAAATAAAAATAGCACAGTCTTTTATAGTATTTAAGTTATTAAACTACAGCAACCACCACATCCACTGCTTTTCCAGCTACTCTCATTTTAAAACACGGTACCCTGACTTAGCAAATTAAAGCTACACATAAAACAAATTCCCACTTGAATGATGTTAACATTCTCAAATTGGACTTTCCAGATAGACTCAATCAATCAATAAATGCAATCAATAAAATAATATTGACACCTGTGTAGCTGGTTGGTTTTATCCTTTGCAACATGAAGTTTTGTCTTGCAAAAGCATTTAGCTTCTGACATCTGTGTAAGATCTAACGGTCTTGCAGTGTCAATAACAGGAAGATTTTGTAATGACATGCAGGAAGAAATATCAGTGGCCACTTTATGCAACAGATTTTCAGCAATGTTTTTTTTCTCCTGGATTAATGCACTTGGAGAAAGAAAAGAAAAGTGGCAGAACACCCTGAGACTTACTCTTAAGTGGTGAAGGCTTGTGATACACCGTAGCCAAAACACTTGGTGTAGGACTTGGTTGATGGTTGATCCCTGTGCCTTGATCTGTTCCCTCAAGCAGGTCTCTGTCTCTGCCTCTGCATCACTCTTTTATCTTCATCAAAAATATACCTGCAACACAATAAGAGGATAAAATAATGGCATTCCCCTGAAAACTTTTGAATTTTCTGCTGATAAAATTAATGGGTTTTTTTGTTTTTCTTATGCTCTGTTCCTGTTTATCTCTGCCCTTTCCTTATTTGCCTCATCAAGAAAGACAATGGTTTCTCTTCTACAAGGCTTATAAAGAAGAAGAAATGTAATGTTCTCACTTTATAACTTCCTGCGGTGCTTTCATTTCAGTGACAGCTTTCTCACTTTATGAGTTTCAGGGTTTTGCGCCTGTGGTTCTTATCCTGTAATCCACACATTTCTCAGGCTTCTGGCTACCATTCAGAGGTGGTGAAGCTTATGAACTCCCCATCCTTCCCCTGCATATTCCCCTGCAGATTTTGCCCCCTGCACAGTTCTGGCTGATAGGATAGATTTGTGGTCAGAGTGGAAGGGGTGAAGACACATGCTACCAGGTGCAGGGAGTGATCCTCACACCAGCTTCAGCCTCAGCAGTCAGGAACGGGCATCTGGAGACATGCCGCAGCAGTCAAGCAGAACAAGGCTCAGGATTACGGATTTAAACCTTAAGTAAGGATCAGTAGTTTCAAATGTGTTATCTCTACTAACAAGGAAGGAAATTGGGTGTTGTGTGTAAGTGCTTGGCTTTTCAAAACCACTCTGTCTCTCTTTTTCATGAACAAGTCATTGAAGGATCAGAAATGCAGGTACAGAGCCACACCTATAGCCTGGAACCTTTATATGCCTTTTGACAAGAAGGAAGAGAAACCCACTTGGTTAAACTCCTAGCCCTTGTAAGTTAGGATTCAATCTTCAGTATTATACTCTGTATTGATAAATACCTTACCTATATGCAATGGAACATTTTGTGCTTGGTCTACAAGAAGACATTTCAGCTTGGGAAATGCAATGATTCCTGCTGTGATACTACATACTGAAAAAACCTCAAGAGCTGCTTTCCCAACAGTTCTGCACCAGATACAAAGAGGTCCTTAAAGGAATGTGGAACTCTCTTGAATATCATGTTAAACTGAAGTTACAAATGAGAAATAGTATTTTTGTAGTTGTTCTCATGTTTTTTTCTGATTTTACACTCAAGCAGAATGCCACTGGGTGCATTAGGAGGTGAAATAAAACTTTCACTAATAAACAACAAACCTAAATTGTTTATGAAGCATGAAACAATTATCTTTGACTGCACCTGATGCTGCTGATCTTTTTTTTTTTTTTTTTTTTTTTTTTTTTTTTTTTTTTTTTTTTTTTTTTTTTTTTTTTTTTTTTTTTTTTTTTTTTTTTTTTTTTTTTTTTTTTTTTTTTTTTTTTTTTTTTTTTTTTTTAATGCTATTATCTATTGTACTATTTTTAGATGGGAATATGGTGGGTTGGACAGCATCTTTCCTTAATGGATAGGATAACCAAGTCCATGTAGCACAGAGCTCATTCTCCAGCACAGCTCAGAACTCTATACACAGCACACCTTCCTGCACAGAAGGATATCCCAATGAACAAAAGCATGGAATGAATCAATAATTCAGAAAAGAGTACCTAGATTTTCAAAACACTCTTAGGGATGCAGATGTTCTAACACCTGTTTAAAGGTTTGAGGATATCTATTGTCATTATACATACATATGACCTTCATTTCATTTCTGTATGGAGATAATGTTTCTGAACTGTTCCTTAATTCCAGCTGTAAAAGTCAAGCCAAGTTGTAATCTCAGTGATTAGAAATAAGAGGTAAAAATTCCTCTGTGTTTTGAGTAGAACAGTGGGGCTATAACTTCACAGGAAAAATCCCCATGGAACTGGAAATTGCTTGGTGACATGACCACATTTAAAGAAAGCCTCAGAAACAGTGGTAAGAATAGAACAGAGGAATCTTTAAGGCATCTGTCTGGGAAAGTGAAGAAAATCCATTTTTGGCAGTGAACACTGACAAAATCATGCAGAGAATAAAGTAAATTAAAATGAGCAGAAACCACATGCCCTGGTTGCTGGCTTGGTTTTGACAAATCTTGACCTGTTGTTTTACCATGTTTCAGAAAGTGAGTTTGGGTGAACACCAGGATGCTGCTGTAGGGCCATTTTATCAACATTCTGTTCTATATCAATGGTACACTTACTACACACTCATCCTTTCCCCCCCTCTAGATCCATTCAGATTCCTGTTGTTTTGGGCTCTTACTCAGTGACAGCAGTGGAGACAATCCCATGGTCCTTATGGGGACACATCCTTAAGGGCACTGGCGATTCTCAGAACCTTGGCAAAATGATGTCTGAGGCTGAGATGTCAGACACTGAAACACTGGTCTTGCACAATATTTTCCTTTCCTCATTGTCTCATATTTATGTTTTTGGTTATCTTTCCATTTTTAGAAGCCACTGAGGAGTAGGGCAGGCATATCTATCAGTCTGTAATAAACAAAAGCAAAACAGTATTGAAGCACAGATGCAAAAGTAGCCTATTAAATTTACAGTTTAAAAGTTGGAAGAGTCAAGCAATGAAATATAGTGAACTATATACTGAAGTTGCTAAAAAGTTCATTTTCAGAGGCAAAGGAAAGAACATTTAGAAAACATTAGGAAATTTTAGAGGCATTTTTTAACATGCGGAGATAAACAGTGAAATGGTAGATGGAAGGTTAAATAAAACAGAAGGAGCTGTGGAAATGCACATGCAAATGGGAATAAGTTTTGAGAAACTCAAGTATTTGCTGAGAAAAATGCAACATACAGACTACTGGATGTGATTAAATATATATATATATATATATATATAGTTTGAAATTATTTTTAAATGAGTAATTGTTCAAAATGGGTAAGCGTACTTCAGGATAACTGTATTTGCTACATCATCAGGGTGGGTAGCGAGGCTCATTAAAGCAGCGTATCTGCGGTGTGTCGAAGGTGTCAGGGGTCGGCGCTTGTTAATCAAGCTGTGCCGCCCAGTGGATCCCGGGTTATGAGTTTACTGCATACAAAATGCTGTATTCCCCCATGCTTTGCCCTCGCGCCCAGGCGAGGGGAGACGCGGGGCTGGGGGGAGAACCCCAACCGGCGACGGGATGGGTGCGAGGGGCGGGCGGGGTTCGCGCTCCTGCTTCCGCTTCGTCTCGGAGTCGGTCCTACCAATAACCTACAATAATGGATACGACCCTACAACGGCACCGAGCTCCAGCCTCTGCGTTCGGGCAGCCGCACCCCTCCCCGCGGGCACCAGACACCCTCAAAACCCGTCCCGCCGAGCCTCCGCCGCCCCCTCCATCTCCCTGCATCCCGCCCCTCCCCGTCCTTCGGGACTCGCCGGGCTTCGCCCCCGCCCCCCCTGCCCCCCCTGTTGGTTTCCGCCCCCCCCCGGGGAATTCCCCCCCCCCCCCCTCCCGGCTCGGGGGCCAGGTACACTTGACGTCAGGATGGCTGTCGTCGTTTTGACGTGTAAACACTCATTTCCATTCCGGCTCCGGAGGGTCTGGGGAGCCTCGGGCAGCCGCGCCGGCAGGCAGGCAGGCAGGGATCCGCTCCCCGCCATCGCGTAGCAACGCGGCGCCGCAGCCCGCATCCCGCAGCCCTCATCCCCCATCCCTCCCGCGACCATGGCCAGGGAACGCTGGACCGGCCCGTGCGCGGCCCTGGCCGTGCTTTTGGCAGTCTGGAGCCTGCCCCGAGGAGGCAGCGCCGAGAGGCTCTTCCTCAACGAATGGGCGGCGGAAATCCCTGCCGGTCCCGACGCGGCCAGAGCCATCGCGGAGGAGCTGGACTACGACCTCGTGGGGCAGGTACGGCCGGGCGGGGGGCGGCTTCACCACGGGGCTCCTTGCTTCTCCCTGCCTCAAACTTGTGCCCGGCTGCCGCCCGCTGGGCTTCGGGGAGTTTGAAACGCTCTCTCCCCCAGCTCAGCATCGCGGGCCCGGATCTAAGTCCAGGTCTGCATTTGGTGCCTGGACGGGGACGGCGCTTCCAGAGGGGACCGGGCAGGGCCATTCGGTTCTTCCTCAGCGGACCAGTCAGGGGCCGGGCAGGGACCTCCCTCTCTCCTTGAGAGGACCGGGTAGGCTCGGGCGGAGGGTCCAGCTCTCCCTGATGTCCAGGTAGAGCACTTGGCTCTGCCCGAGGAGACCAGACAGAGTCAGGGAGGGCATCCCCTCTCTCTCCTGAGGAGACAGAGCGGGCGCCCCGCTGTCCCAGAGGGTCTAGGGCAACCCGGAGCTCCCCGAGTAGTCTGGGCAGGAGGAGGGCGCGGGCAGTTCCCGGCTCCAGCCCCGCGCCGCCCCCTCCCCGGTGGCTCCATCACCATCGCGGGGCTTCTCCTCCAGCCATCCCTCGGGCGCTTTTTTGGGATGCCGTGACGTCAGCGTTGTCAGGGATGAGTAACCGCCGTGAGGGAACAGCCTTGTCTCGAACCTCCCGGCGAGGGTCCTGTGCCGGGCACAGCGTCCGGCAGCGCCGGGACCCAGCGCCGCCCGCCCACGTCGGGAGCAGTGGGTGGCCGGGGTGGGTGTTAGCCCCGCTCCGAGTCCCTTCCCACTGCCTGCCCAGCCCCACGTATGGGCAAGGTCGTGTTCTCCGGACTCTCAACCCTCACACATACGTATGACCCCAGCTTCGTGGGTTTGGTCATTCTGTCTCTGTAGTCGGTGCATTTTGCCACCACTGATTTTCAACAGCCCGTCTGTGGGGAAGGTGGGTGTTTAAAATCACCCCAGTTCTCCTGGTGACTGGCTACCGAGCAAGTGAAAATGCCACTGCTGTGGGTGCCCGTACAGACTAGCCACACAGTGAGGTATCTGCAGCCTCACAAAGCTTTTTACATCTGTCCAGCAAAGAAGAGCAAATAAAACTGGAGTATGATGATATGTATAACCTACCCTTTGAACCGTGGCCCTATCAAGATGTGTCCATGAGTGCGATGGTCACTGCTGGAGGTGATACCTTACTGAGTACTGTAGTAGTCACGACCGCACTTGACGAGCCTAAATGAAAATATCCCCCCAGTTTCTTCTGGCAGCACACTGTGATAAGCATTGTTACTTACCAGAGTGATAGGTACTCCTTATATGAGAGTCTTTTCTAGTTCAGATTAAAATATCTAAAGGTGAGTTTCTTGCTCCTTTGTCTTTTGAGTGAAATGAATTCGGTCAGGTTCTGATTGTTGTTACTTGCTGGCAATGGGGAAATTCCTCTCAGCAGTTAAAGTGTGCCTGTGTCTTATAGATTGGATCCCTCAAAAACCACTACCTATTCAGACATAAAAGCCATCCCAGACGGTCCCGAAGAAGTGCCATTCATATCACTAAGAGACTTTCTGATGATGAGCGAGTGAGTGTTAATCTTTTTTTCTCTACTTTTTTTTTTTTTTCCTGTTTTTGTCTGGGTTTTTTTCAGTTGCTTTATTGCTGGCTTCATAATGAGATCACAGGCAGGCTTTCCTTGTTTTGCAAGTCTAATATATTCAGCCAACTGTACTCATGCTGAATAATACTTAACTATTCTGCCATTAACAGGCAGAATCTGACCCTCCCTTACCATACATTTAACAAGAGCTTTCCAAATTAAGATCTAAGATGTGCAGCACTCTAATTTCAGATGTTAATGTGTCACTGATAAAAATGTGAATGGGGATCCACAGGGTTCAATTCAAAGCAAAAATCCATACGTGCACTAAATTTAATTAGGCCTCATCTGTGCAATTACTGTGTGAATTAGGTTTGATTTAAAGTGGCTAAATATTAAGTAAAAAAACGAAGTAGAGAAAAAGGGCTGAGGTTTTGCCTAATTGGCTTCCATGACAAGCTAAAGCCCCTTCTCAAAGGATCCATCACATATTCCAGACTTGCAGTCTTTTCTTACGCTGGGATCCCACTGCAGTCAGAGAATGGGCGTACTGGAGAGCCAGGGATCTCAAGTGTGATCCACTGGTGAAGAAGACTCCCCATTTATCTGACTTCTATTTAAGAGAGAAGCATTCCTGTTTGTTAGCATACCGAACAACTGAGGTTCATGACAAATTTGAGGAGCAGACCAGAATGGTGTCAGCCTCTCTCAAAAATTGTTTTCTGTCAAATTTTACGGCACCATAATTTGATTTACGGGTCAGCATTATTGCAGCAATCATTCCAAAACGTGAAGTAACCTAATCATAAAAACTGACAATTTACGATATAAGAACAAATAATTTGAGAATGAGTAATTTACTATCTGGAGGTTTTAGATGCAAATGTCAACCAGGAGGAAATATTCTTTATGTGGTGAGACAGGGGGTTTTTTGCCTGTTGTCTTTCAAAACCATATACTCCCATCTATGTCCTTGCAAACATTGGTTTAACAGTTAAAGTTGAAATAATTCTAACTTGAGGACATTCAAACCCACAGCTTCAGTGTAAACTAGTGTTCTAATTTATACCAAGACACATGATCAGATGCCCAATGTCATCATAGTACAACGTTCAGGAACAGTTTTGGTTGCAGTTTCTCCCTTTTTTGGACTTAATACATCGAATACATCTCTTACACAGTGAAGAATGGCAGTGGTCAATACATCATATTCTAAAATGGTAGCAGAATGGAAGTGGTTGCGTTATTCACATTGCCACCAGACATTACTGCAGACTTGCATACTTAGACCCAGAAACAGGGCTTCAAAGTGTTGCAGGTGATTTACTAAATTTACTCCGATTTCCGCTTTATTTACCATCTAGTATGCAAATTAACTCTGTGAATGAATGAGATGTGATTATGCCTTATGTAAGTGTATAAACACAAAGCAATCATGTAACGTGTAGTTACACACAGACCTTTGCTCTAAAGAGCTGTTCTTGTTCAGCAACAACCTATTTAAAAGAGTTTTAAATTCAGCCTTTAAAAAGGGAAAGAAAAAGGAATCCTGTTTTTTGTTTGTATAACGCCTCCAAGAATTTTACGGTATGTTAAGTGTGAGAGCTGTGGTAAAAATTGGCTCTAATCTGAATATTTATCTGCTTTCTATAGTGTTTGTTGTAAAACAAATAAAGGCTGTGAATACATTGAAGGGATATAATTATCCAGTTCCATAACTTCTAGTATTTGCACTAGTTTCCAAATCTACTTTCTTGCAAGTAGACTTGAATCAAGATTGTTTTTACTGCTTGATATATCAGAGAATGGAGATTTGGCACAGAGCCTTCAGCTTTTGCCGTATGTGGATAGTTGGAGCCTCACCCAGCTGCTGAGTGACAAACATTTGGCTTGTTTGTCTGACATATGTGCTCATCAGCTCATTTCCTTGCTTCACTTGTCCACAGTGAAAAAAAACCAAAACGACCAAGCATGGAGGTTGTCAATTGTTAATTACTGTTGGGTGATAAAGAAGTCAAGCTTTTCTGTTGGCAGGGAAGAGAGATAAAGATAATCGCTCTAACATGTGCACAAGGGTGTATAGTACTAGATATCAATAGGGCAGTTTAAAATACACTTGCATGGGTATATTCATCTTCTATAACTGACTAAGCTTTGTAGGGGTTTTAGAACTAAATATATATCAAAGAGAGTAGTAAACATGCCTAGTGTAGCTACCATTTTAAAGGATTTATGTCCTGGTAGTGAATTTTCATTAGGCTTTCTCTACAAAATTATATTCTAATCTAATGAATACTTTTTTTGTCATTATAATTTCTAAGTCATTATTGTTTCATGTATGGTGATAAATATAAGGATCATAAAGCTGTTCAATCACAGCACATAAAAGGAATGAAATCTATTCAGAGGTTGAAAGCAAAAGGTTAATCCAAGGCAGCCAGCATTTGAGACTTGTCACAGGATGCTGACGATCCACTGAACCTGAGTTTGCCTTGGTCAGTCAGAAACTGGGATGAAAAGTACCAACCTTATCTGTGTCAGAGTGACTGTACAGGTGGGAACTATGAATAGTGTTTTATTCCCATTTCCAAAAGGAACACAGAGCACAGAGAGAGGTATCATAGTCAGGATTCGATTTGAATTGGGTTCAGTAATACTTTCAAGGGGCTGAGTGGGATACACTTTTAAAATACAACCAAGTGACTTAGATGTTGCTGTATCTGTGCACAAATGCATGAAATTCAGTGTGGGCTTTTTTGGAAAAACATGCTGAAGAATTTGGCTTTCAGTTGCCTTAAGTGGAATCAAGCCAGTGATAAAGTTAGTCCAATATTCATATCCTACTAATTGATCACACTTCAAAACGCTACTCAGAAGGAGACTTGAAGGTCTAGCTGGTCTATGAGTAACAGTATCATTATGATTGCTAGACTAAAGCCAGAGAGAATCCATCTTTCCTTTTAATTCCCCCTAGAAATAGAGTGTGAATAAAAGGTAGATAGGGGAAAGAAGCAGGTCATGATTTTCCTTGTTTTGATAACCACCATGCTTTAGATGACCTTCTAGCCATACTGCATGGTTTTATTTGACATAAAAGGCTGCATTGTCACTCACAGGAGTTCTACTGTTAACTTGTACTTCATGATTTTTTGTGAATTGATTCTACAGCATCATGATTTCACCAAGCTGTCTTCCCCAGATCACAGTGTACCACAGGGCATAAACAGAGTATAAACAATCCTTCTTTCCATATCAAGCATTGCTCATTTTGCTTTAGGCATCAAAATTTCTCCATGTAAGTAAAACCCTTATGCTTTAGAGTCCTAAACCAAGGAGGTTCACTTATCATATTTTTACAAATAATTGTAGGTGTCATGGGCAGAGCAGCAATATGAAAAGAAGCGAACTAAGCGTGCCACTGTGAGAGACTCTGCAGAAAGTCTTTTCAATGATCCTATGTGGAATCAGCAGTGGTATCTGGTAAGAATTTGTTGCATTGTGGAACTGGGGATGATGGGTTTTGGTTGTGCTGCATTATTTTGCTGGCAACAAAGTGATTGCACTGAAGGGAGTAAATCAAGAGCCCCTTTCATTAGTTTATGCTGTAAAAATGAGAGATCACTGTGCATAATATTTTCAGGCAATCTTCTATTTTCTTTTGAGTGTTGTTTGTACAAAGATACTAAAAAACAGTTTAGACTGCTGTTTAGGATGGGGGCTGATACTAGAAATTTTAACAATGGAAAGCTACATTTAGGATAATTTTAAAATGTTTGCTGTTGGTGTGTAAGAAGTCCATTATCATGTCTGAAGCTGGCCATGTATTTCTTCATTAAAAGTGATAGTGCAGAATGCATAGTTCAGATTAAAACAAAAGCATATTCATGCATGTGACAAGCATGTTGAACCTCTTGGACTAGGATTTATATGTGAGAGAGTCTCTACAGCTCACATATTCAAAAACCTCAGGGAAAATATACTTCCTGAGCTCTGTAGTTTCTACCTGCATGTGACAACTCAGAAATACTGTTGATCTTTTATGTTTTGTATGGTTTCTTTCAAGAGCCCATGTTTTCATTGTGCTTCTACCTCTTCCTTCAGTCTAGGCTTCATTACTTTCACTCAGAATAGGAATAGGATTATATGTGGGTATAACAAATCAAGAAGAAAAGTCAGGCACAAGTGTTGCCTGAGTGGCTGGGAAATACTTTTCTCTTTTTCAGTTCAGCTTAGAGAAAAAAGGTCAAACTCTAGGCTGCCTGTACAATTTCTTACATAATAGTTCCTTCCTCCCTTCCTTCCTTCCTTCCTTCCTTCCTTCCTTCCTTCCTTCCTTCCTTCCTTCCTTCCTTCCTTCCTTCCTTCCTTCCTTCCTTCCTTCCTTCCTTCCTTCCTTCCTTCCTTCCTTCCTTCCTTCCTTCCTTCCTTCCTTCCTCCCTCCCTCCCTCCCTCCCTCCCTCCCTCCTTCAGTGTACCTTCACACATCACCAGAAGAAAATCTGATTTGATAGATTTCAGAGAACAAAATATGAAACCTCAAATAATTTCCTGAATAGCAGTAGTCTGAAAAGATAGCATAAAATGAAAGAAATATCATTCCCATAAAAAATTTCTTTTTCTACACCTCGTATTTTATGCAACATTTCTCTGTAAACAAATACATAAAAAACCCCCGCAATCAACTAACGTAATTATGCACAAAGAAACAGAAAGAAAATTCTTTTTGCGTCTGTGCTTTCACAGGGGTTATAAACAAGTTTTCTAAATTAGATGTATATGTTGTGCATTTAGTATTAGAGAGGAAAAATGACCCATTTAGAAGCTACACTTCAAAAAAAAATTGCTGTGGAAGAGAAGGCTATATATGATTCATACTTCCAGTCGCTTTACCACAAGAACGGTAATGAGGGTAGTAAACAGAAAGTTGTGATTCAACACAGTTGCTCCCAACCACATGACTACTTTAATTGTTTTATCCATTAATTATTTTGCTCTGGCTAACTTTAATGTCAGAGGAGAAAACACATTTGGAGGAAATCCAGCTCACTGTGCTGTGGGTACTGTCTTGGCTCCTCGTCAAATGAGAAGAACAAACATTAGCAGGTCTGATTATTAACTCAGCGTTCCAAGGTCCATCAGTGCATCCCTACCATTCCCATATTTCTACTGCCTTCCTCCACTAAATACAAGATGCTCTTTGTTCAGAGGTGGCCTTCAGGGATCTTCAAGTAGTGGGGTAAATCCTGCAGTGCTAGAAGTATTTGATGAAACTAATTTTTGTTTTATCTTTGAAAAATTCGATCAAAATATACAAGTTGAGGATGAGATAGTTTACAGTGTCTTTAAAATATGACTTTGGACCTGTTTATTACAAATAGAGAAAATGTTGACATATTTTAATCCTTTCTCTCCCCCAGCAAGATACAAGAATAAATCCATCCCTGCCCAAGCTGGATCTTCATGTTATTCCTGTGTGGCAAAAAGGAATTACAGGCAAGGGAGTTGTTATCACAGTACTGGACGACGGCTTGGAGTGGAATCACACTGACATCTATGCCAACTATGTAAGTTTGAGGACTAGAATGCTATGGAATAAATTAACCAGTGGTAAATCTGATGTACAGACATTCATCTGCAGCTCACTGTCTGTCCTGTAAGTCAGGTTCTACAGAGACTGAAATATTTGTCTGAGGCATGATTTGGAACTTGGTTTGTGCCACAGGAAGCTGAATGTTACTTAGCAATGATAGTGGGGTGCATATTTTGTTGGTTTGTTTTTCGTTCAGTGGATTTAATGCCAAGGCGTGTATGTATACAGTGGTTTAATGCTGAATTATTAAAGCTCCATGAAAAAATTATGGAATTTTTAGTTCTCCTCACTGGATTGCTGCCAATGTGAGGCTCACCAAGTAAATAAGTGTAGACTCTAGAACCCATTTTGTTACACATTCTAAAAATGGACTTTGTAGCTGTCTGACTCTTTTTTTTTTTTTTTTTTCATGTAGGACCCAAATGCAAGTTATGATTTCAATGACAATGATCACGATCCCTTTCCTAGATATGATCCAACAAATGAAAACAAGTGAGTAGCTTTTCAGTTGCATGAAGAGAACAAAAGAATATGATAATAATTTGTGTGTTAGAAGGTACAAATGCAGAAATATCTGTGTAAGTCTCCTGTGGCAATTTTGTAATAAGAGGAATAATTTCTGTAACAGAATCACATGGTGGTTGAGCATGGAAGCGACTTTTGGAAGTCATCTAGTCCGACCCCCTGCTCAAGCAGGGAGATCTAGAGCCAGTTGTTCAAGACCACATCCAGATGGTTTTTGAATATTTCCGAGGAGGGAGACTCCACAACCTCTCTGGGAAACCTGTGCCAGTGCTTGGTTACCCTCACAGTAAAGAAATGTTCTTGAATGTTCAGAAGGAACTTCCTGTGTTCCCATTTGCACAAACCTTCTCATGTAACACTGGCATAAACATTAGAATTAAATTCCCAAATTGAGAGCTTCACAGTTGTAATCTCCCTGTGATGTCTTGGATTTGTATTTTTAAGGTATTGATGTGTTTCTGTAAGCTGAAGGGAACAACCTGTGGATGTGACCATGTGTGTTTCTGTAATGTTACCTTCCTAAGCGGATTTTTACTGCAGTCCTCTGCTTTGCACTGGGAACTTAAAAAAAAAAAAAATCTGCTATGAAGCCCCTAGAAGAGACTGTGTGTTAGAGGAATGTACTGATAAACCTGTCCCTTCAGATCATCTCTTGCAGTTAAGGACACCCTTTTCCAGTTCTGGTAATAGCTTTTGGACCAATAGAGCTGAGCTGGAACTCTGAACTTCTGTTTCAGAGCATGCAACCACAGGTGACCTCATATTATGGGTGTGACACATGGGCAAGTATGGAGGAGGTTACATTCACTCCTGTGACAGTCTCTTATGAAGCATGTGGGAGTTTTATTTAGACTAGATTTGGCCTAAATGTCCTCAAGGCAGTAACATAGAAAGTTTCAAAAAGCTTGATCACACAACCAGACAGTTCACGTACTGCACTTGTGCATCTCAGAGGAGAGAGGAGTTTTCTCTAATGCCCTCTCTGAAGCCAACGCTTTGATACTCAGTGGATCCTCTTGGTGGGTCTGTCACACCAAGGCCATTGTGGTTCAGGAATGGATTTTTTCCACAAGGAAGGGAACAGAACAGACCTCCTTACAAGCTGGTGCACAAAAGGAGTCAATTTTTTTGACAAATCAGGATGCCTCTACTCAATACAGATAGTAAGAAACTGATGCACTGGTTCCCTGTTGACAATCAGACAGTGCTGCAGCATCCACTACATAAATCAGTTTGGGGGGGAAAAAAAAGACCAGTCAAAAGATAAATGTCCCATGAATAAGACACTTGAAAAATGGCATTTCTGCTTTGTTACAGTGTTATTTAAGAGCAAGAACCCATTATCCTCTTGTTATGATGACAGTATCTCTTAAATCTACCTGTGTTGCCTCTAATCTTTATTAATAAGTAAACGGAATTCAGCCCAGAAGCAGCTAGTCATGTCACTGAATAACAGTTTGTAGTATTACCCAACAGTACAGATCTTATAGTTATCCTTATATGAAAGTTTTCTGTATTGTGGAATTACAATCACCTATGGCAAAAAAAGAATTGCTTAGAAAATAGTTTGTTACAAGAAAAATTTAGCAATGGGAATACTTTAAAGGTTCATTTTCTGAAATCTTAAATAAAGGTAACCATTAAAAAAAAGATATCTAAATGTGTGATAAAAATTACTTTAATCTTATTTCTGTCTACAGACAGCTTCTTAGCCCCATAATTTTATACTACTCTTTCACTCTCCTAATATACTCGTATCTAATGTGTCTACAGACTTCAGTGTGACTTAGGTAAGTATCATCTCAGAACATTGTTCCTTTCATCATTAAGTAGGTAAAATTATGTTTCTTGAAGCTTAAGGGAAACAAATATTTTTGTAACACATAGATACAACTCAAAAGCTATTCAACAGCTACATTGCATTAATTTAAAGGAGGACTACCACCAAATTAGGGTGATTCATGAGTCTTTCTGTATATTACACCAAAGTTGTTGTTTATTCTTGCTATATTTTTTCAGGCATGGGACACGGTGTGCAGGAGAAATTGCTATGCAAGCCAACAACAGAAAATGTGGAGTTGGAGTAGCCTACAACTCCAGAGTTGGAGGTAAGAAAATCAAAATAATTGGGTGTTGAATATGAGTATCAAATATGAAACAAGAGAGATCCTGAGTGTTTTCAGATACCATTAACCTGAAATATGAATGATTTGTCTTTCTTGGAAAACATGACTCTTGGAATGTTATAAGCTACAAATCCTATCTGGCCATAGTGCAGTGTTAATCTATACGACCATTGAACAAACTCTGGAATTTGATTATAAGTAGAGTATAGGTAGACTATACAGCAACAGCAGTGACAATATAGGTGGTGGTGATTATTATGATAATAACAATAATACTTGTAATAATAATAACAGTAATAGTAATAAATTTTAATAATAATAGCAATAAGCTGTATTATACCCAGACTTAAGACTGTATCTTTTGAGCAATGAGGGACTCCCTTTTTACAACTGCTTATCCTGGAAGGAGGAAACATAGAGGAGGAGAGAAATTGAGTAGAGTGAAAGTAAGAATATATAAATTTATATCCATCCTGGCTTACAGCATATTGTTTTCATCTACGCAATTGCATTCAAAAGGTCACTTCAGTCAGGATATTCAAACTGCTGTGGGTTTTCGTTTCAACACTTTCCTTCTCTACTGTCACCGTAAGTTAAATTTGAAAACAAGTTGAGTCTTACTTGCCCATCAATCAATATTGTTTTTTTAAGTGGTGACTAAAAGTTTAATCCATTAGAGGTTTATGAAATAGTCATGATAAAGGTATCAGTTGCAAATGGTTATTTAGCTCAGAGGAAGATATTTACACAGGCATAGTTTTTCCATTACTCCCTTTTTTTCCTTTTAAACAATGGGATGAGAGTGGCAATTGACACCCATAACTGTCGTTCCCACCATTTCAGACTGATGTTTGTAGGTTCCCAGTTACTCTACTGAGCTGTCATAGATGTCAGCCTTGCAGCTTGCCTTTGCCATAATGCATTATGCTGTCATGATCTGTTTAAATAAAATATCTCACTCATAAGATGAAGATGTCAAATTTTCAAAGCAGGACAAAATGGATGAAGCTGCAGAGACGTCTGAACACCCGCTGTGCCCATATTTTAAGGCTCTTGCATCTACAGAGGAGGTTCTTCCACAGCTATTTGCATATGCTCTGCACTCATTTGCAAATGCAAACTGCAATGTGGGGTGATTTATCTAGAAAGGGAAAATAATAAGAGTAAAAGCAGTCCAGCAATCCACATTACCAAGAAAGCAGCTTATACTTGGGTGGGGGAGGAGGAAGAATGGGAAAGTTGAAATAAATTGTAAGCTGTTAGATGTGACCTGACTGATTAAGATAAGGATGTAGCAAAAATATATTCAAAGAGCAGTGGAATAAACGAGAAGTCTTCAAAAGATTCAGATAAATTTGGAGTGGCTAAACACTGAAAGAATTTTTGGATGAAATAAACTCTAAAAGATTAATTTCTTCAGAGGATATTTTTCTTCTTTTCTTTTTAAATCCATGAAATTACACATTGCACACTTCTATTTGATATTAGTTCAGGATGACTTCTTTAAGTGGCTATTTGCTTGTAGCACTTGCCCATACTGGATAAATCTAGCGATGCACAGCCAGTGCCTTCCCTCTGATAGTCAGCACCAGCTGCTTTAGGGAAGGAAATCCTGACATCTGGAACACCTTGTTCTCCAACCTGCAACATCAGAGGTTGGTTTAACTTTACCTTGAGGCGTAAACCAAAATACTGCATTCAAACTTTTTTTGTTCCATGAAAGTAATGACTTAATAATCCTGAGTGTTCTCAGTAGTCACATCAAGGCCTGGCCCTATACTAAAACCTTGATTAGTCCCTTTAGTACTTTGTGGCTGTGAGTCCTATAGGCTTTTCTGTGCATTGAGTAGAAAAAAAAAAGCAACCGACTTTTTAATGCCAATTTTCAAAGTGACACCTTTCAGCGTCCTTTAATATTCACCTCTTGTTCTGTGCAGAGCTAAGAAACGTGTGTGCATCGATCACCTTTGGAGTAAAGTAGAGTGAATGTATTTTCATGCATACCTAATAGTGTTGGGCTATGATATTTCCATGGTGCTGCCATGGAAATGAAATGATTAAGTGCCTCCATTTTACAAGGGACTGGGCTGAGAGTTCCTGCACAGTGATGTGTTGCTAAAAATAGCGTTCTGCCAGGCACATACATGTATGTGCCTGAAATTACTTTGGGCTTTGTCTGCTTTTGATTTTTTGAGACTGATAATGGGAGCAAGAATAGAAAAGAGTGTATGCAAGAGGACATAATTGGAATCTGCTTAGGGGAATATCACTGCAGTCATCAAGTCCCTGAGTTGACTCGAACAATCAAGATTTTTGATGATCACGAAGGCCAGGCAGCAATTCTTTTCCCTGAACTGTTTTTGTCAGTGTTCTTGTGTTTTTTTTTCTTTATTTGCATTTTTTATCTGCAGAGTGGGATTTGTCTTTTTCTGTGTGAAGTGTCTGTACACTACTCTTCGTGTGTTCAGTATCTCGTTAGGTGTTGCAAGCTCATACCTGGAGCTTGCAGTTGCTTTCACGCAGGCAGATCTTTGCTCACAGCGTGCTGATATGAGAGAATCTCAGAATTCTGAGCCAGCTGAAAAAAAAGAGTAATCAAGACATTATGAGTTTAAGCCTGTACCTGAGGCACAGGATATACCTTGATGCTTTTCCCAGCTTTGTGAGTGATAGCAGAGCAGCTGAGCGGATTAACTCCTTTTTCTGATTTTGCCACTAATGAATATGAAATAATAAAGCTCAGCTTTATCTCAGGGGTATTATGAGTATCAAGAGGCCAGCCATTAGAGAAAAGAATTATGCTTGCAATCTTTTTCGTCCTACTTGATAGCACAAAAAAAAAAAAAAAAAAAAAAAAAAGAACATGAGAGTGAGCTGCAAGGGTGATGTTAGGGTTTTTTATTGTGGGGTTTTTTGTTTGTTTGTTTGTTTTAATCGAATGATCACATTTTGCCTGCTGTGCTTTGGCAAGATCCCCATTTTGTTGAAAATAGCAGAAAATGAGTACTCGTAATTCACCAACTGCCAGTGATGGTGCAGCTGCTGTAGCACTAAATGCCAGGTTCAAGAGAACCCAGACATTTTTATTGCTTGTAAACATGGGTTGAATCCTGACTGCTGTTGCTTTTAGATTGCTGCTGTTGCTGTGAGAGCTGTGCCACAGTGGGAATTTTGCCAAACTGCTTCTTTTTCTCCCCTCCTCCAGCACTGGAGAGGGGTTACAGTCCTGCTGCGGAGCTGTGGTTTTGTTTGGTTAGATGGATCCTATGCAGATGAACTGCTGTCTGCAACTGAATTTTAAATACCACTGAGATCAGGCTTGCTCTGAAGAAGATTAGATCATGCAGTTTCTAATAAATTGTTAATGGCTAGATATCTCTGGGTTGCTTATAGTAGAAAAAACTGTGGCAGTAAAACAACAGTGAGGTTTTTTTCTGTGGTGGAGACTGAAGAGCTGCTGAAATAGCAGCATCACAAAGACAGCAGAACCTTAATGACTTTGAGGGCAAAGTGTTTTAGTCAGAACACTCAGAACTACATCTTTGAAATAAAACTCTTAGAACTCTTAAAGATAAAAGTAATGTTGGTAAAACTTTTTTAATTTCAGTGGCATTTCAGTTTGAGAAGTCTTTGTTATAGATGTAACAGAGAGGAAGGAGGAAGAAAGAAATGCAAATAAAAAAAAGCAAGAACAGTAAGCAAGACATTTTTTTGGGTCTCTCTAGAAGGAGATAAAGAAATAAATAGGAGGTAAAAAAGATTTTAAGATTTTTTTTTTTTTTAATGTTTGTAGAGAACACTGAGTTCTGCAAATAAAAGTTAAATGTGCTGTTTCACACTGACAGGGACTGTCCTCAATATTACTTACATGAACAGCAGTAGGCTCTAGCTGCAATAGTTATGGATTAATTTCACTAGAAACTTTAAAAGCAGTTAACAAAGACAAGGAGGAGGCAACAGAAAGTAAATCCTAACTACTTTTTTTTTTTTTTTTTTTTTTTTTTTCTGTTAAAGGTATCCGAATGCTGGATGGAATAGTCACTGATGCTATTGAAGCCAGTTCCATTGGTTTCAACCCAGAACATGTGGATATTTACAGTGCAAGCTGGGGCCCCAATGATGATGGCAAAACTGTGGAGGGACCTGGGAGACTGGCACAGAAGGCTTTTGAGTATGGGATAAACCAGGTATGATACTTAATGAGAAAGAAAAAGTAAAATGAGGCAGAGAACAGAATTTTAAAGTAGTTGATAGCAAGGAATAAATTAAAATGGTTTGTGCTGTCTTTGCAAAAACATATTTGAAATGGACAAGATATATTTTAATAGTGCAGGTCAGAGACATTTCCAGCCAGAATTTCTAGGGCTTTCTAAGGTGATTTTAAGCTGCTAATCTCCGCAGATAAGCTTTCTTTTTCCATCCTTACTTTTGCTGCCTTACTTTTGCTGTCTCACCCTACCCCCACCCTTTTCTACTGCTTGTTTGCACTGAACAGTAATTGGATTTATGCACTGAAAGCCTATAAAATTTAATAAAAAAATTCTGCTTTGTGAATATTCTGTTGTGTGAAATAGTGATGCATTTTAGCACCCTGTAGATGAGTTTGTATTGTGTTAATTGCATTAATTTATAAATTGGTGTGTATCATAATCCAATTAAAATGAATATAGTAAAAATACATAATGAAGAGTACTGGAAGCAATGCTTTTACACTTTTCTTTTTTTTTTTTTTTTTTTTTTTTTTTTTTTTTTTTTTTTTTTTTTTTTTTTTTTTCCCTTTGCAAGGTTTGTCTCCATTCTGCTTAAAGTCAGCCAAGTAGAGATTGGCAACAAATCTAATCCCTGGATCCTTCATTGCTGCGCTGGTAAAGCACCTGAGCACAGACTTAGCCTTAAGCACTAAACAGATGTTAGTGTTACTCTAAGTGAAATCAGAGCAAGTGTTTACATACACCAGTGCTTTTCTGAAGCCCAGCCTTTATTCTCGAAGATACTATGATATTTTCTGTAGCTGACACTGCTTGTCCATCCCAAGACAACAGTTACAATATCTTTAAAAGTATCATTGCTTTAATGTTTTAAGTGCTGCAAATTTCTTAGCATTTGCATAAATAACTTAAAATTTCACCTGAGTTGGATGATAAAAGTCTGTATTTCAACTATTATTTCTAGTGAATGAACATATAGTAATAATGAACATATATTAATAATGAACAACATACAAACTTTTGCTCGTCATATGAAACAGTTTTTTTTTCCCTCTGGAGGCCTAGCACAGCAAGAGTGGATAGGGTAATTTGTACTTCCCCTGTGATAGCTGTGGTGGTTTACATGCTATCAGCTGTCAGCATCAAGTGTTGGCTGCTGCTCTCTGAATCCACTCTGGACACCAGAGCAGGGAACGAGTGTGGCTTTGTCTGGAGACTGGTGATGCTGAATGACAGATCTGTGAGGGAAGGGATGGTTTTCATGGACAAATATCATTCATACTGCTAACCCGTATCTCTGTGATTAGGAAAGGCAAGGAAAGGCAAATGAAGTAACCTCTGATGAACTTGCTATGTTTTAAAAATAAATGGGCATTTTTCCTAGAAATGGTCAGTATCAAAACATCAGCATAAGGGAAAATTTACCTGTTGAACACAGGCTCTTTTTCACCTTAAAACCAATTCTAAGGAAAGTTGCTACACCTGGAACACTAAGCCTTGGCCAGTCAAACTAAGAGATGTGCTGCAGGGTGATAAGTAGGATGTGTCAAACAGTTGATTTCTTCTGTCTCTTTCTTCTACAGTGCTTATGGAAATTTGTCCTTTTCTGTCTTAGAATGTTTGGCGTATTAGGTTTTTTGGGATAACCACTCAGGGTCTGAAATGTCTTTGATAACCACTCATTTCTGTTTTCCACAGGGCCGAAATGGGAAAGGCTCCATTTTCGTGTGGGCTTCAGGGAATGGAGGTCGCCAGGGTGACAACTGTGACTGTGATGGTTACACTGATAGTATCTACACAATCTCCATTAGCAGTGCTTCTCAGCAAGGGCTTTCTCCCTGGTATGCAGAGAAGTGCTCTTCAACTCTGGCCACAGCATACAGCAGTGGGGATTATACTGACCAAAGAATTGTAGGTTGTTTTTACCAGTTTCAGAACAAACAGAAATGTATTGCATATGAAAATAACAAATGAAACCTCTTAAGTGCTTGGTTTCAAGTGCCTGCTTTGTGTAATGTGTGATGTTCTTAGTGCTTAGTGCTTTTGCCTTGAAACTTTGAAAGATTTGTAATCCAAAGCATGATTGTATCCCTGAAACATCTTCTACTGTAAAGCAATGGTTAGAGAAAATTGTTGTGTCAATGCAGATAAGTCAACATGCTGAATTTGTCTGCTTTTGTGAATGCTGTTTGTGTATGAAAGAGGTCTCTGCATGGTTTGATATGGTACCATTCTTCAGAAAGGGCAAATGAAAAGAGAATTAAAGTAAAAGGAAAAAGGACCTGTGATGTAAGGTTCTCTAATATACCTTGGGTAAGAGCAACAGCAACAATAATTACTGCCAAACCTGTAAAAGCTACTCAGCAAGCAAACATATTAGTCTGTGTGCCTTCCTTGTGCTGAAGAAAATTGCTGTGATAAAATAATATTGAAATACCTGTAATTTCTGTTCATCTCTGGTGGATGCTAATTTTACAATACACTGTATTGATGGGGATTAAACCTGTCATTCTAAGTTAGCCAGGAGATTAGTCTTTCCTAAATGTCTTCTCTTTGTAGTTGAGATGTAGATACATAGGATGATGAGTTTGGTATTTATATTCCAAATAAAGCACATATTTCATTGCAAATTATAGTTCTTCTGCTGAAGAGGGAGCAGAACAGCAATACTAACCCTATGAGTAATTTTCTAGCAAGCAATAATTTTAAATGTTCTAGGTCCAACACAATGATCTGTTTTTATGATTCACCAGTAAGCCTGAAACCCTTATTGTGAAATCTTACAATAAAATAAGATATTGTGTGGGAGTATTTTGTTCCAACACAAAGCGTTTTGATACAAAAATTATAGTTGAAGTAAAAGGAGTGGATTGAAATACGAACAGATTTAAACACCCATCACTTTTTCTGCTAGTGAGGTGCGTATTAATACGCACCAAGAAAAGGATATGTTTGTGAGTGTGGATATGACTGTACTTGCAATTGTTTATTACACACTCTTGGAATTTATTGTTTTGTTTTCTTTTTCTGTCAGACAAGTGTTGATCTTCACAATGAATGTACAGAAACTCACACTGGGACGTCTGCCTCTGCACCCCTGGCTGCAGGGATTTTTGCTCTGGCACTGGAAGCAAAGTAAGATGTCACATCTTTTGAAACCCCTTCAGCCACCCAACCATCTTCCCTGAAATAATTTCTGTTTGAAGTGGGACCACTTCATGCTATATCTCCACTTTTTGTCAGTCAGACTTGCTCAGGCTGATGACAAAAACAAGCAGCTACTTGCCTCAACACCTTCCTAGAAAAGCAGAAACAGTGGAAGTGAAACCTAATGACTGAGGAATATTAGTCCATTTTGTGTACTGGCAACAGTGTTTACTGATATTGGATCAAATGCACTTAAGAGTGAGGCTGCACATGAATCAGGAAAACATAATTTTAAGACAGCAGGCTGCAAGAGTTTAAATAAGGTCTTCGGTCAATTTGCAGAAGATGATCTGCCAGTGATGAGGCATAAAAGAGAAGGTGCCCAAGCTTGTCTGTCAGAGCAGGCAGGGAGCAGCCAGGTTCAGATCCTGTAGGGCAGGTAGGATGTAAGACATGGAGAAGGTAAGAAGGGACAGGACAGTGGCTTTTTCACAAAACATACTTAAGGTAGAAATGCATAGGCTTATTACTTGGATGGTGTAGGTTCAGTTCCATTTTCTACTGCATACCCCTTTGGTGACATAAGCCAAGACAGATATTTTAAAGGGTAGAGTTAATCAAAGAATAAAATAACCAGCAAAATTTCAAAGTCCAGGTTCTCTAAAGACTGGTAGGGAATATTAGTATTGCTAGCTAACTTTAAATGCCTGGATGGTTTTGAAGGATTGGACTATAATCTTGCTAGATAACTGTTTTTCTTTTCTACCTGGAGAAGTATTGTGAGGATAAGCGTGTGACATGCCTTGTATTTTAAAATAATGGGATGCCATATACCTTCAAACCATGTTCTATTGCAGACAAATAATTGAGAGAAAAGTGCCCTAAAGCAACTAACCAGGATCACTTTCCTAACAGCCCAGACCTAACGTGGAGGGATATGCAGCACTTGGTAGTGTGGACCTCGGAATATGATCCTCTGTCTGGAAACCCAGGATGGAAAAAGAATGGAGCGGGACTGATGGTCAACAGTCGGTTTGGGTTTGGTCTACTCAATGCCAATGCATTGGTAGATTTAGCTGATCCCAAAAGATGGAAAGGTGTGCCAGAAAAGAGAGAGTGTATTGTCAAAGACCAGAGCTTCGAACCGAGGTAAGAATTTGCACTAGCAGTTACCAAACTTGTGTCTATCTTAGTGAAGCCTTAAGGATCATATTCTTCACAGATTACCCTCAACCAGACTAAGGGATGTTTTTTGATTTGTTTAGTTTTGCCTTAGTGTATTCCTCAGAGGGCACGCAAGGGGCACTTGCTTCTTGATTTTTTTTTAGTGTAAGACTGATGGAAATTACTGGAGTGAAGCCTTAACTAAGACTGTTACGTCTGCTTGTGCAAACAGTGTATGGATTGAGGATTCTTTAACACAGAACCCAATCAGCTAAGGTGTGAATGTTCAGACTACTATCAGAAGACAGACAAAAAGATAACAAAGTCTCCTAGGGATTAAAAAGAAAAAAAAAATATCTGTAATGGGTCTTAGCAGTTCTCCTCTTGTGACAGGCATGGGATATGTTGAAGTCAAGGTGATAGATTCAGCTTCACTAGTATATGTAGCATTTCTTCTATGAAAAACAAGTGTCTCAATGTCTCACTGAAAAGTCTTACCAGCCATAGTCTATCTGTACTTCCAAAACTTCCTGTGGTTTTCACTCAAGCATTTGAAAGAGTACTAAATGTAGAATTTGTCTTCACTTCTTTCTTTCTCAATGCTCTGAAATTTTAAATCATTTACACTTCACATCACAATCCAGAATCAAAATTTCCTATGAATAATCAAAGAACTGCTGTAACTTTTGCCAGATTATTAAGAGCAAATGAAGAAGTCATCATTGAAATTCCCACAAAAGCCTGCGAGGGCCAAGAGAACTCCATTGTATCTCTGGAGCATGTGCAGCTTGAGGCAACTATCGAGTACTCCCGTAGAGGTGATCTTCATGTCACCCTGGTATCTCCATCAGGTACAGGAGGCAAAAACAAACCTTTTTTGTGTTGCTCTAGTGTGTAACATTGATTTAATTAAAAAAACACTTCTGTGTTCTTTAGTGATTTTAAAAAGAGCTATATACGTTACTGGACAAATCCAGTGAGGAGGGTGTGAAGCTAAAGCATCCTGTGAACCACAGAAACCCCTCTTCAGCCTTCAGCCTTCACCTGTTCTGGGTTATTTTTATGGGAAGAGGTTTGAAAGCCATACTTCAGAAAATAAAGACACAGTAAATTTTCATTCTGGCAACAGGACCTGTGAAAACTGAAGGTTCCTGGCAGACAACAAATAATGGTTCAATAGTGCTTATCAGACTTCCTGTGATTTAACAGACTAATGGAAAACTGAGGAAATATAACTCCTTAGATTTCATGTAACTGCATCTCGCCACTTGTGCATTTAAAAACACAGTGCCTCTGTTAGACATCTTAGTATAAATATGCTAAATGAGCTAGACTATGGCAAGCTGTCTTTGCAATCCCCTGAAATAACACTATAAGGAGAAAAAAAGAAAAAAACCATAGTATAAACAACTTTGTAGACATTAAGGTCTGTTAGATTAACTGGTATTATAAGGAAAAAAAAGACAAGCTTTCAGATATGAATTTTAACATCAGTCTGATCTAATTTTTCTGCTTCTGGGTAGCAATAATCAAGTAGTGCTGCCTCCACTTTAGCATCATTTTGCTTTCATGGCTAAGCTGTTTTTCCCTTGTTTCTTGCTAGTTTTCCACTTTTCTGTAAAACACTACTAGGAAATGTATGTCATTCCTTTAATGTATTAATAGTGTTATGTTTAATATATTTATAAATTGTGACAAGGCTCCTTGAGGTTTCTCTGCTCCTTATTACGTAAATAGAGCTCCCTTGCTTTCTCCTTAGAAGCAAACTAAGCCCAACAAATTTCCTATCATGCAGTATAATCTCTTTTTTCTGCAGAAATACTTCATGAACTGCAGCATTTTGGTAATAATAACTAACTATTTCACCCTGTTGGATGAACATTTCAAGCGGTAAAAATTTACATCCACTCACCAAAACAAAAAAAAACACAGTGAGGAATCAGGATAAGGCTGTGGTTTCAGAATACAACAGTTTGCCTTCAAAACTTCCATTTCAGAAGTTTCTTGAACTGTTCATCAGTGGAAAACACTGTTTGTGCCTAACTTTTGCTTCTTAGGCTTCTTTATGTGCATTCACTGCTTTTTTTTGTGTTAGAAATAGGACACTGGTCAAGATGTGCCTTTTTATTATGACGTAATAGTTTGTGTGCTCTTAAATATTGCAGTGAAAATAGTTAAAGGAACCACTGTTAAGGGAACTGCTGTTAAACAGTGCATTTTCCAGTGCAGTTACCTATGCAGTAGGTAGAGTGCAAGCTGGGCAATATGAAAAAAGAAAAGCAGATATGTATGAACAACCCTACTGTTGAACTTGCACTAACACAGGGACCAGCACTGTTTTACTGGCTGAGAGAGAGAGAGATAAATCTCCCAATGGCTTCAAGAACTGGGACTTCATGTCTGTTCACACTTGGGGAGAAAACCCAACAGGAACCTGGGTTTTAAGAATTACTGATATGGTAAGTGAATCTGTTAATTAGCTATGTTTGGAAGCTAGCACAAATAAAACCATCACTAACCACTGCAAAGCATGTTGAATTATGAACCTTCTCATTAACTGATCTTAATGAAAGTTTCTTTAAAATATCCTATGGATTAAAGTAAAAAAATCGCGTCACATTTTCTTATTCTTTACTCAAATACAATGCACCATTCTCATTTCAGTGACATGCACCTGTCAAAAAAAATTCATGTCTGTTTTTCAGACATATATCACTGGAAGAAATCATTTAATATAGTTTGCTGTGATTCATGGCGTGAAATATGCAATTAAATTAACATATGGTTAGCTGCTAATTTTTTTCTGCAGAAAAGAACAGAGCATGGATCTAGTCTTCTCTTGATCCATGAGTACAATTTTCATTAACTTAAAATCTCTTGAATTATTCAATTTCTGGTGGTCTTGGTGAGCTATTCCAATGTATACCTTTCCCTGATTTCTTTCTGAAAGTAACTGCTGCTGAACAATGTTTAAGGGTTAAAGCCAAGAAGCCTACAGATATGAAGTAAATCAGTTTATTAAAACCGCCTGGGGATATGGATTACAACAGTGAGACACCAGAATAAAGCTGCTTGGTAGGCAACTGAAAAATCATTCCCTTCAAAGAGAGAGTGATCAAACACAGTCATCTCATTGAAATTGTCTGTTCATAAGCTTGTCATTAGGTGTTGGATCTTAGCAGAAACTGAATGCTTCCTGTTAGACTCTGAGCCTGCAGTCCCTATAGGCCTCAAATTGTAAACAGGAGGATATTGCCAAGTGCTGAGCAGATGGACAAGGCAGTAGAAGTAAATATTATTATCAGTAGTGTAGTGTTAATGCTGCAGAGTTGTAGATGGCCCCATGGTTACAGATATCCTATTCTTTGAATGCATTTTTTGGGGGAAAAATGTTGAGAAGAGCATTTTATTTGTAAATATTTCTTATTTCCAAGTGAGAGCTTCCTGAAACTTATAATAAACCAGAATTTTTATCTTCAAGGCATAGTATACTCTTTGCTCAACTTTTAGGTTTTTGTGATTCCTGAAAAAGTTTTCATGTTAATGACCTTAACTGATATCAAAGATTCCGATGCAGAGTTATTCATAAGTTGTAGTTATGAGTAGCTTTAGCTGTCATGTTAGTTGTGTATGTAAAGTTTAGTCTGGACTTCTATTAGAAAAGAAGAGCTTCAGCAGTTATCTTCAGTCACTAAATGAATGAGCAAAAATTCTGAAAGAAGCTTTGGTCAAATAAAGTTTTGGTGTTCTCTGCACTTGTCCCTTCCACTTTCTACTATCGAAGTACTGCTGCCAAATTTTGTGAATAAGCATTTGTTGCTCACTTCCACACACTGTATTTCAGATTGCTGTTGCACACTGCTTCAGGATGTTATTTCACATTACCATTTCCAGTGGTAACTTTAATAAGGAAATTGCCAAAGAATGTCTTAGTGAGAAAATTCAAATAATGCAAAATACTAGTTAAGTAATTTTTAGCATTCTGTGTTATATCAAAATTCCATTGATGCTTACATGATTAATTAATACTTATATCACATCAAAATGTGAATATATGGAGTAGTTAAGCCATTGTATTAAATCCCACTTTCTGATATATAGTCTCTAATATATCTTTTTTTTTATGCCGATGAATCATTGTCTAAATTTAGATATTGAAAGCCTTATAGTTTGCTTTAGTAATTTCTGTCTACTTTAAAATCAAGTGACTTGTTTCATCTTCTTATGTCCTGAGAACCTATTCCAATGCTGTGCTTGTTTTTAGTCCAGACGAATACAAAATGAAGGAAGGATTGTAAATTGGAAATTGATTTTGCATGGCACTGCTACCAAGCCTGAACATATGAAGAAGCCACGTGTATATACATCCTACAATGCTGTGCAAAATGACAGAAGAGGAGTGGAGAAGATGTCAGACTTTGTAGAGGTAGTGTTACATTAATTTTTTTCCTTACGCATTTTTCAGTTTATAAGAAAATGTTATTTTTTCCCAGTAGGGTATGTATTAATTCTGTATTCATTTCATTTAACCCTGACCACTTTTGAGTTGTGTATCTTAATTTTGTCCATGTCAAAACCTGATATTTTTATTACTCTCTCTTTTCATATACCAAAATATAAGGGGTTTAGGATGGTAACAGGATATTGCTACTCAAGCAGGGAAATCTGTAGCTAGTGCATTTGCGTGGTACAAGGAGGGTGGAAGACACCTTTTACAGACACATTAAGTATTTGTAATTCTATTGAGAACAAGTGTTGCATCCAAAAGGAGCTTTGCCTGTTTCCAGGGAGTTTGGAAGGAAGTTTGTAACAAAAGTCAAAAGTCAGGGACTCACTAATTCGGGTGGTTTGGTTCAGTGGATCTGTTGCTACCTGCTTCTTGATCAGCCCCTCTTTACCCTTTAGGCAGAGTGCTGTAAACGTAGAGGCAGTGACAGTGGGTTTCAGGATGCACAGGGTGGCAGCATTGTACATTTTCACAGTGTTTGATTTTGTCAACAGCTTCAGAATTCCTTATTAGTCCCATCGCACCAAATTGTCTCCCCATTAGGTAATTAAGATACCCATAAAGTTGGTTAAACTATCTTCCTCAGATTATGAAAGAGAAGACTGAGGGAGACATGATTATGGTCTTTAAATACATGACATAAGTGTCCACAGGTCTGGCACCCATGGGCAAGAAAATAAACTGGAAGAAAGTAAAAGTTGGTCCAGAAAGTATCACAGGAGAAGATGGGTGGACATGGTAGAGAACAGATGAAGAAAAAATGAGTGTTCAGTTACAAAGATGATCTTTGGGTAAACAAGGAAGCTATGCAGCCACATAGTTCTATTGAAAAAGATCATGCCTCTCACCAGCTGCTCTGTGCATTTGAATTTGGGATGGGCTTCCAAAGTTTCCAAGGTGTCATGACCACTCATTAGCTGTACTTTTCTCAAGTGAGATCATCTACAGGCAAGGCTGCATGGAAACACTGGTTCAGTCCTTTTCATAAGGGTATGTGGCACAGTCAGAGCTACCATCAGCAATCTATACATATCTCCTTAATTTAGACTGCTGTGGAGTTGTGTCTGGTACAACCAGATACATCTCTTAAGACTGGGACAAATTTTGGTATAAAATGAGATGTTGTAACCTGCCAAAGAGGAATCTGAGTTTGTAACTACCTATTTTGTGGGGGGACTTGATACTTTATGCAATACAGTTCTTTTGATTATTTGTTTTGGTCGACAATGGTCTAATTGTTTTCGATGATTCCTGAATGAAAAAATAACAACTGCTCACATGCAAATGGAGATCCCTCACCAGAGCAAACCTAAATCTAGTCAATTTTCCATTGACACCTAACCTTTGCTAAGCTAAGCTAATCTGTATTCTAGGACCATACCACACTGGAGAACCTGAGTGAGATACCCGAAGTCACAGAAGATACCAGTAGCAGCAGTGACAAAGCAGAAGATAAAATCCCATCACAGGCTATGCTACATTTACTGCAAAGTGCTTTTAGCAGACAAATGGATCAGAAGCAACTGCCAAAGAAGACTGCAAGTGAGAAGTTAAATATTCCCTATGAACACTTCTATCAAGCCCTCAAAAAATTGAACAAGCCCTCCCAGTTGAGAGGTTCAGAAGAAAGTCTGTATAGTGACTATGTTGATCTTTTTTACAATGCCAAACCTTACAAGCATAGAGATGATAGACTGCTGCAAGCCTTGGTTGATATCATAAATGAAGGAAACTAAACTGTAGGGTATAGCACTGAGTTGGAAATATTCATTCTCCCCACCTGTAGTTTTTTTTCCAAAGTCTATGTATGCTCTAGTTGTGTGATTGCTGCTTTGATTGCTTCATATTTAATACCAATATCAAGGAAGGGAAAAAATAGGTGTGAGGGGATAAGGCAGAAAACTGACACTTTTTAGTAATATCTTTTTTCAAAGCCTTTCTTCATTACCATCAGAGTAGAATTGCCCCCTCATGCATGAAATGCAATATTATTCCCCTGAAAATCCTAATGCTCTATTTTAAACAGTTTTCACATTACTTATTCTTCTACCCTCTTCACTTAAGCATGCAGTAGGATTCAAAACCTCAATTACCAAGCAGTTTTGAACCAAACTGCCAAAGCTATGGGGATATATTCTTATCCGTGGATTTGTTGTGAATGTTGCAGTCTCTGTTATATTTGTCATTTATTACTATTTAATACTTGCAGCCAGTACTGCTTTTGTCATAGGTGCTTTGTTCCTCCTCCAAACAACAATGCTCCCTTGCCCTTCTGTTCTCCTGTAAAGGAACATCTGGGAGGCTGGAGTTAGATTGGGGCATCAGTGAACACTGATGAAGTTATTCACAATTTAGACTACAGACAGACAGACAGACAGACAGACATATACTAATATTAAGGAGTCCCAAATGAGGCATCCCAGACCATAGGATGGCACTCTCTCCACCTAACTTTTAAGTACCTAAGTGAAGTGCCTGAATCATGAGCCTAGATTTTTTAGGCAGGATGTTGTTGATGAGGACAGTCTCCTATATAGATAGCACTTCAAGGCACTTGGCTTTCTTTACACCTGTTATGAATTACCTGATGGAGTACTAATATATTTGTGTCAATTATATGAGTTTTGGGGACCAATCTCCTATCTTTGGGTCCTCAGGTTTCTGAAGTAAACTGCCTTCTGAGATGGCTACACCTTGCAGTAGTCAGAACAGCAAAACTGAGATCACTTTGTCCTTTCCTTGAACTGCGATCAAGGTGGATCAGAAAGGGTATCTGATAGATTGTAACACTTCCCAAATATCAAGGAAGTCAAGGCAAAATGGATAAGGAGAGGTGTGAAGTTAAAAAAAAATGCCCTGAGAAGGATGTGCATGGAATGTGGAGTGGGAGGGAGAGGAATAAAAAGAAGGAGAAAGTGGAAGAGGATGAGGCAGGTGGCTGTCAGAAAGAAACTAGGGTGACTGACTCGCTAACTTTACCAGACAAGCAGTTTTCCACACATACCTCTTTAAAGACAGAGTCAAGAATGACATATTATCTTTCTTTTCATAACTGAAAAAAAAAAAAAAGAAAAAAAAAGAGAACCATGTTGGATGCTCATAAGTTCTAGGGGATCTAGAACAGGGAAATGAAGATTTCCAGGGGATAGTTATCTCATTGCAGTGCTAAAGAAAATCCAAAAAAGTGCTGACTGCTTTTTACTTTTCTTCCTCTCTTGTCTACTGTTGAAATGTGTTCTACAGACTCCCTAGAATTATTTGATTCTTCTTTACTGTCTATTCCTTAAAATGATGCAAGTGTCTCCAAGACAGTAATTTAACATTTTGCTCATAATTCAGTTCGGATAGAGATTTTTCAAACTTCAGAATAAATTCTGAAATTCAAAGGTAAATCCCTGCAGTGGTCCAAATCAGAAAGCTTTCTTTTGCTGTCCTTTATGTAAAAGCTTTCTGGCAATTCATAAATAATGAACAAGCAAAACAAGATAATTTCTAATTGCTGCTATTACAGAGGGAGAGCACTTAATTTTCAGAATATAATCATCTGCTGAGTTAAGGACCACTTTTAGTCCTGTGCCATGGAGTTCAGAGGCTGGTTCCCTCAGATAACAACTTATTTAGCCAGTCCTCATTCAAGTATGTTACAGTGAGGAAAGTACTAGCAACACTTCATCAGGCCTGAAATAAGTTTTCAGGTTAAAAGGGTGGGAAACAAAATCCCTCCTTTGTTTTAAGATCAGTTCCTATGCTGTAGCCAGAGTTTCACCAGAGGACAAGTTTAAAATCTCTGTTGAATGTTTCCAACCCAGATCAGCTTGTACAGGAGTAAATTATTTTTATTGTTAGTCTTTCCTTGATGCCTGTGTGGGTTTTGTGAAAAATGTAAAAGTAAAAAAAAAAGTTTTCTCTCAGAATTTTAAATTATATTTTCGTTACAGGTATTTATAATATAGCAAAGATTTTATTGAACAGACAGAATTTTAAAAGGCATAATAAATTATATTGAAGAACCAGATTTTTTCTTGGGAAAGAGACAATTTCATCCAATAAAGGTATTTTTAAAAAGGTATGTTACAATAGCAACTGCAACATGTATGTGATGTAATGTTAAAATTTGCCTACTAGTAGTATAATACAGTGTGTTAGCAGAGCTCAGTGTGTGGTCTTAACATTTGTAAAGAAAACAGAAAGATGAAGTCAAGTTATTGACTTAAAAGGACTGGAAAGTAGAGTTTAGAATGAAAGACAATGGCTTGAGGAAATAACCATGGGTTGGGCGGAAAAAATGTTTAATGAATTGAGGATGACTTTCAGGAGGTTTCTTCACATGGAACACTCACATGATTACTTTTCATACCTGCAGCCAAGTGAGATTTGCTGTGGATGTCAGTGACACCAGCTCTGTCTGTAATTCATGCTTGGTGGCTCTAAATTACCACATTCTGCCTATTTCACGTACAGATGTGTGTCAGAAGCAATATAATGAAACAATACAGCGGAATGGCTCAGGGGGTCAAATTAAACACACAGGTCTTCCACTTCCTTGCATGAAAGCAGAAACAGTTGAAATATGTATTGTTCCCTTTCACAGCTACTCACATTTTGAAGTCAGTAGAAAAACAAGCCCTTACACACCCTTATATACAGGAAATAGTTGTGGGAACTGCTGTTTGGTGGTAGCTGTTTGCTGGTCTATGCTGAAGAGTGGGCTCTGTGGGCACTGTGCAGCCATACACACAATTTGGGTCGTTCTCTGTGCTGCTACACTGATGCCCAGATGTGACCAGGAAGATGCAGCCATCTCCATGGAACCCCCTTTTCCCACTGTTACCCTGGAAGGACATCATGTTTGAGCAAACAGATATGAATGACTCTGCTTTCTAAAGCTATAACTTCCTGGGGACTCACAGATCATATCCAGATTTAATTTGCTTCTCAAGTCTCAACAAGCCACTGCTCAATTACAAAATCTGCTTTGTCAAATGCCCGAAGGATAATTACAACACTTTCTGTGCTTTCAATAAGATATGTTTCTATAGCAGAAATACTTTGACTAATTGTACATAGAAAAATTAATTTCTGAAGTAGCATTAAAAAAAAAGAAATATAAGTCTACATTAGAGCAAATTACCTTCCACACTAAACAATCTTTTTTCTTTCAGTTTGGCTGGATTTTGAAGTATTATGCTGCATTTAAACTTTCTAGCTTTACCTGCTTTGAGTTACCCAAGCAGATTTTCTAGTCAGTCCTGTCTTGTAGCTCCAAACTTGTAAATTTAGTTTTCTTACCTGTCCCAAAGACACTTCACTCTGAAAACAACCATAAGTGTTTTCACTTATGGTGAAAATAGAAAGCTATTTTAAGAGAGAAAAGGGAAACTTACAAATAAAATACTGGCTCTAGTATTGTATTTATTACTGCATTGTCTTAGTGTCAGAAATTAGGAGAGGACATTGTTTATTAAAAGAGTACAATCACGGGAAGGATAAACATCTGATTATTGCTTCTGAGGTCTTCCATAACTCGGTACAGATCACTCTGTGGAGGTGACAGCCACAGTTAAATCTGTGAGGATCAGAGCAATAGCTGTGCTGTCCCTGGGAGACTCTGCCACTGCAGTTTTCCAAACACTACAAACCTAAGGAAAGTTGTCTTCTGAGTTAGTTCAATTCTGAAAATAGTCATAGCTGAAAAATTACAGTGAAAAAACCCAGTTGCTTTTACGCAACACCGCCTTTGTTTTTATGCAGAGTACCTCCATAGCCTAAAACCTTTCTGTTTGATCAAATCTTTCCTTTCAGGAAGTCCAGTTCCAGTGCTCCAAGGAAACATGTCATTCACAACAGCATTTTAGAAAGGGAAAACTCTAGAAGTGTGTATTTTACTCTGAATCAATTGCTTGGCTAGCTAACGTTTCTAACTGCAGACAGAAAAGGTTCAAACTCCAACCTCACTAGGCACTAATAGAGATAATTTCTGTAAACATTATTCTATTTATTTACACAAGTACTCATTAAAAATATCTCTTCTCTTATTGCAGTTTGTGAGAATAATGTAACCAGAAAGAACCAGGAATTTTGCTTCCAGCAAAGCAGTAAATGGGAAAAAAACTACATCTAACATGTTATAAGTTCCACTAGGATACCAGACAAAAATAAATAGATAATATGTGAAAGTGAGTGTTTATCAGGAAAATATATCTTAATGGTTATATCATTTCAGCCATTTGACTGAAATGTAGCTAAGCATGTACCTCTTTCTTTCTGGTGTCATGTTCTTTCCCTGAAACAAATTAATTGGCTGCTGTTACATGTAGCATTTTGTTTGACTACAGCCACATTATCAGGTCAATGTTTCAAACCATAAACATGCAGCATAATGCAGCACCATATATTCTGATAAGGAAATGCACTTAGAACTAAGGGCAGGCAGTTCTGCATACACTGATGCATGAAGTGCTCATGTGAAACAGATCAATAAAGGTTAGGCAAAGAGGAGAGCCATATGCCAGCTCCATCAGACCTGCCAAATTACTGCTCCACTGGGAAGGCAGCTCAGCTGCCTTCATGATAATTCACAGTTTGTGAGTTACATACTCAAAACAGGATTTCGGAAGAACTTATGGCTATGAGTTTCCCATCTTCTGCACTATATTTCTTATACCCTACCTCAAAGTGGTGCACCATACTTAAATGAAACTTTTCTGAAAAATATACACATACATGTTTACATGACTCCATGTAAAGTCTCTTTGATGGCAGAACACAGCAACTCCTAGCAGGAGCAGCAAGAAGGAAGAAGCTGCAGCACTAACTTGTTAGAACAGAGTTTGAAGCTAGATTTCAGCTTAGATTTTTTATCACAGTGGTATTGATACCACAGGTTGTTTTGGAGGGGGATACAGGAGGAAGGGAGATTTGCTGATTTGCCCTTTAACAGCTGGGGTACATTATGCTAAAAAATTCTGTGTTACTGCAGTTGTGCTAATTGAAAAATAACTCTACTCTTACTATGCCAAAGATAGCCATAAGTCTGTAAGGAGCTTAGAACAGTCTAGACAGGTAAGTAATGCTGGCTTTGTAACACAACAGAAAAGTGTGTCTGGGCTAGGTAAATGCAGATTCTGGGGTCTTTAGTGAAAACACTGCAGTCAAGATTTCTTTGTGACTTTGAGCATCGAATTTGGAACTCTTCAGTGAAGGGTAATTATAGTACTCTGAATATTTACTTATGTTTCCTTTAAAATTAATAACTGTGATCTCCTTCGGAGCACCCCTAGGATTCAGAGGTTACTCTGAGACACACTATGGAGGAGCCTGTCTGTCTCCTTATGTACATGGCAGCTCAGCTGGGAATCACACTCCCAGTTTAGGGGCTGAATTTACTTGTCTAAAGTTAGGGAGTGAGATTGTTGTCCTCATCTCTTCCCGTCTCTTGCTCCCAGATTGGTTCTGAGCCATGCTGAGCACCCCTTTTGCAAAGCTGGGCTGAAGCTTTTGCCCAGACAACGAGGTTCTCTGGTCCAGTGGTGACTACATAAAATTTACAGGGCTCTCCCATTTCTGTCCAAGATTGTTCTCTGCAAAGACCACCTGTGACACCCCTGGCTGGAGGAAAACCAACTCAGAAAACAAAAGACATTCTTCACTTTAGTAAGTTTTCTAAGCACATACTGCAGGTGATATAAAACCATTAAACTTGTGCTTAAACTTATTTGCTTGCTTAAATCACTCTCCTGTCCTGTTTTAAGCATGCATACAGGATGAAGTACCTGACTGAGCACTTGGCTGAAAACCAAAGGATTGCTCCTGTGTGGTACTTCTGCACAGAAAAGGGGGATATGATAACAAAGTTCTGCTCAGTTATTGCAAATATCTGCTTGCAATTCTATATTAAGTGCGTGAGTCATGCCTTGATTTCCATACAGTATGCCATCGAGTTTCATGAGCTGCTTACACTGCAGTGTACTGGGTCTCAACCTGGTATGGTGAATCACCTTCCCTCTGGGGAGTGTGTGCAAAACCTTCTTCGTCAGGGAAGCACTTGCAGAGCCCCTGACAAGCCACATGCGTTTGGAGACCTTACATGTTCTTACTGCACGTCAGATGTTCAGACATTTCAAGCCCATGTAACCTTACTCTTCTTATGAAATTCAGGGAATGGTCTCCATTTTTAAGAAGTTAGACCTTAGTATATCATAATAATTAATTCTGTTGCATATTATGGGGCTGTACAGATTCATCAGGATTGAAGAACAGTCTGAAGACATGTGCTTTGTCATAAATTTTGAGTAACTCCTCAGTGTTTACTCCAAATGCTCTCATGTACCTCAGAAATGAAAACAGATAAAAATAATGTGAGTTGGATATTATTTCATGGAGTAGAGGAGAAGAAAAAAGAAAAATGACAGATCAGAAACAGACTCAGGCAAGAAAGAGTACATTTTGTGCTTTTCCATTCTCTTTATTCAAGCAGTTCTCAGCTACACTATCCTGGCTTCAAAGGACAAATTTTAGAGATTTTTCTGCTGCTCATGCTGATGAGTCAGATATGGTTTGCTTTATGACAGAATTAATTGCTTTCTTGATCTGTCATGTCTCTCTTTCCTATCAGAATTCTAATTATAAAATCCAAAGCCCTGCATTTCCAACTATTCAAAGTTCATCAGCTCTGCAGTTTGTGTTAATGAGCTCAGTTTCTTGACTTCACTCCTGTAATCTTATACTAACTGGGAGCCTGAACCATTACCCATTTTTAGGAACAGTTATCAACATGCACTTACTTTTGGAGATGCTTAGAGTTTTCTTTTCTCAGAAAAGCTAATGGTTATTATGTCAGCTGACCTTGTTGCTCTGTTCAAAAACCCTGCACTCACCTATCAGAAGCATGAACACCACACAAGGTGGGTTCATGGAAGAGTCTGCCTTTGCTGAAACTTTTAAAGGAAACAAATGGAAGGAGGGGCCCAACCTCCTTCACCTTTCAGTGGCATCTGAGGATCTAAATACCTTCAGATTTTTTTTCAAAACCCAGTCCATATTGCATCTCTCTGTAAAAAAATATCCCTGCATGGATTGCCAAGTGTGATTAGGGGATTATGCATTAAACCGAGTATCATCACCTTCTGTCAGCTCAAAGCTGAGGCTCAGCTTCCGTTTGCATCTGCAGTGTGTAGAGTCATACAATTAGTTTCTATGTGTGTGTGGGAGTAACAGTGGAAGAGGAAGAGATTTGATTTACTGCATTGCACGCAGCATTTCACCTCATGTTTAGATCACCCTGCCTCCGTGCAGGGCCTGATCATCCTCTCCCTTCCTGAGTCACACCAGTGGAGCTAATCTGCTCAGGCTCCTCCATTTCACCAGTCAGTGCTACAGTCACTCAGAAGTAACCATTTACAATCTCATAGGAATTAGACATGTAAAAAGAATAAGCTTTTTGCTACATGGAGACATCCTCTTTGCCCTCAACCCTCAGTGAATGGTTGAAAGCGTGTTTCCTTTAAAGACTACCCATGTGGAAGGGGTCACATGATGTATAAGAACTTAGCAAAAGTGTGTCTTTTCCCCTAACGTGGAAAGCTGGAATAACCTGTGAAACACTGAGTAATTCTTGCAGTGTTGGCAGAAGCAGGGAGTATTTTACTCCTCCCAGCCTAAAGTGTCCTGCCAAAATGACCAAATAAAAAGTAATTTCTCCCTGCTGATTTCCACTCTACCTAGAGTCAGCTAAGATTTCATGGCTGCTTGGCAGTGTTTTCTGGTATGGCTTGTGCAGGTGCATTTATTGTCAGTAAAACACTGATGCTGTCAGTGCAACTCATATTAATTATCCAAGTAAAATAATCATATCAGAAAAACACTTCTTCTCCTGGTATACATTTTCATCAAAACATTCTAGCAATCCAAATATTCCTTACCTCTTTTACATTTAAGTGGACACATTGTGTTTTGTATCTCAGTGTATTTTTGTTGCAGTGAAATTACTGACAAAACACAGTATCTCATGCATTTAATTCTCATTACCATCGCTAGGATCTGCACAAGGTTTGTAAGATTTGCAGGTCCTGTGCCATGTGGGAATGTACTGGTTACCTTGTAGATACCAAAGCAGACTCCAAACTGTAACCAAGGGGAAAAAAAAAAACAACAAAAAAAACCCAACAAACACCAACAAAAACAAACAAACAAAAAAAAACCACCAAAAAAACCCCATCCTCAGGACTAGAAAGCTGTAAATCAGCCAAGAGCTGTGAGATGTAAAACAGAACTACCCAGACTGAAGGTCGTGGTCATTCTTCTCTGGAATTACTCATACATATGGGTGTATCTGTATAAAAATCAGTGTAAACCTTACAGAGATAAGCATCACTAACTCCTCCTTTGGGTAGCATTAGTTTTCCTGCAGTGACAATGCTTCGCACTTGTTTGTAGACAGCTGGAGACTAGAGTGCCACAGCCCCCTTGTTCCAGCACCTCTCCTGATTTTCAGCTTTTTCCCAGCCCACAGGTGGTCAGGAGAAAGATCACAGACTCATAGATTATGCGGAGTTGGAAGGGATTATCAAGATCAACTCCTGGCCCTGCACAGGACACCCCAAGAGTCACACCATGTGCCTGAGAATGTTGTCCAAATGCATGAAGCACCTCTGTCCCTGTTTGTGAGGTGACCATCTTCATCCTGTAATGGGTTGATGTTATTTCTACATTGCCTTTTGCCATTAATATATTTGAAAAATCTCTTTTTAGATGAACCCCAGCACTTCAGCTCACTGGAAGAGTAACATAGGAGGAACAAGATCACCTTTTGTTTACTCTGGAGGAGGAAAGACTGAGTCATGTTCAGATACATCTCATGTTTAATAGCTTGCTGTGCCATCTGTGTGACTGCTACTCAAAAGCCTTTCGATCCAGGTTTATTCTTGGCACACCCTAAGTACTACTGCTGGCAAATAGGTTGCTTGGAAGCCCCTCAGCCAGATTAAAATGTTATTTTTGATATTTTTAGATTCAGGTAATACATGAATCCACAGCGCTGCTTTTCTCTGCTTGATAATATTCTGGCTTTATCCTGATAAACAAAGCCTGAGCAAGATGAAGCTGTGCTGTATGAGATAGGTGGCAGATAGGATGTGTGGGACAGTTCTTCCTCTGAGCAGATTGGAGAATGAAGCAAGAAGAAGGGTGAAGGTAGGGTATAGGTGTAAGACAACAAAGGGATGTTTGTTAGAGATTTCTTTGTGCATATAGATCCAGCCAGTCCAGCAGTAACAGCAGCGGTCATCACTCCTTGTCACTGTCCTGTTGCCCAACAGCTGTTCTTACAATCTGGAGTGGCAAAGAGTTACGTGGTTATGGCATTTGTGTTTGGTCCTCTTGCCATTACTTAAGCATAAGCAGGAAATGTGCAGGAGACGGAAACGTGGTCAGGCCTGTTCGAATGAATATAAAGATGTTGTAGGGTGAGTAGAAATGAGACAAGGAAGGCCAAGGCATGACTCGAATTAAATCTGACCAAGGATGTTGAGAATTGTCTGAAATTCAATAAGGGTAAATGCGGAGTCCTGCATGTGGGGAGGAATAACCCTGGGCACCAGGAGAGACTGAAGTCCAATCTTCTGGAAAGTAGGTCTATGGAGAAGGACCTGGATGTCCTGGTGGACAACAAGCTGTCCCTGAGCCAGCAGTGTGTTCTGGGGACCAAGAAGGCCAGTGGGATCTGGGGGTGAACTAGGGAGAGCATTGCCAGCAGGTCAGAGAGGGGATCCTACTCCTCTACTCAGCCCTGGTGAGGCACATCTGAAGTGCTGTGTCCAGTTCTGGGCTCCTCAAGACAGACGTGGAGCTCCTAGAGCAGACCCAGAAAAGGGCAACAAAGATAAATAATGGACTGGAGTATCTCTCTTAAGAGGAAAGGCTGAGGGAGCTGGACCTCTTAAACTTCAAGAAAAGACGACTAGGAGAGGACCTCATCAATGTAGAAGTATCTAAAGGGAGGGTGTCATAGAATGGACCAGACTCTTTTTGGTGATGCTGAGCAATAGGACAAGAGGCAAAAGGCAGAAACAGATGCACAGAAAGTTCAACCCGAATATAAGGAAGAACTACTTTTCTGTGGGGGTGAAGGAGCACTGAACAGATTTCCCTGAGAGGATGTGGGGTATCCCTCACTGGAGATATTCTAGAACTGTCTGGACACAATCCTGTGCCATGTGCTCTGCGATGACTCCATGGGAACAGAGAGGTTGGACAAGATGACCCCCTGTGGTCCTTTCAAACGTGACTCATTCTGTGATTCTGTGAATGACTTGCTTTCTTCTGATGTCAACAGAAGGGCTACAAGCTTTGCTGGAAGCTTCCAGCTTTCAGAGCTCCTGCTCCCAGGACACTGCTCAGCAACTTCCTTGACAGACCTCTTCTTTCTGCTCAGGACAAGCAGAGAAGTCCACATTCCACTGCTGTCCAGATATAGCATAATCCTTACTTCCTTTCCTGCTCCTTTGAAAGGACAGGGTGTACAGTTTTGAACAGACAGGTCTCTCCCCTGGTAGGTCTGACTGAGTCCCTTCTTTCTATCCAGAGATTTTCCAAAAAAAGACATGTGGGAACAGCTACAGTTTTCTGATGACCTTCTTGCCAATACTATGCAGCACCTACTGTAGTTAGAGGGATACCAGGGTGTCTGACACAGAGAGCAAACTGGGGAAAAAGAATGTGATGCCATGGTTTTACCCACCAGCCAGCCCCTGGGGCTTAGGATGGTTTTGTCCTGGTGGATTTCTGGAAAAAAAAGCCAATCAAAAGTTCTAGTAAAGCCTCTGCTAATTACATATTTAAGAAAACATAAGAGAAGGTGGTTGTGCAGTTGAAATTGGTAGCCACGTAGGAGAGGTGTCAGGCCCCAAGTGGGGCCAGGCCTCCCTCCTCCCCCGGCCCTGGGCCAGGGGCAGGTGTGGCACTGAAGCCTCCCTTCTCTCCTGTAAGAGAGTAGAGGAAAAAACTTTAGAGAAAGACTGACTACCTGGACAAGACTGCTGCAGAAGGAATTCTGGCAGAGAGATATGGAACCTCCAAGGTCAAAGCTGGCAGCAGCAGGAGAGAGAAGTTTGAAGGTGGGGCTGCTTCTTCCCCCTTTCTTGCTCTCTCTCCCTCCCTTCAGCAGGGAAAAGACTGAAAAATAAATCCCTGCCACCTGTGGCAGATTATTAGGGTGAGGAGACCCCATGCAACTTGTAGAGGAGCTTACATTGAAGTAAGTAAGCTCAGATGCACAAGGAAGCTGAGACTTCATGAGAAGGCCTGAAATGAAACAAGAGTCCTGCTGGAGGCTTGTAGGCCATGGAGAGAGACTTACACTGGAGCAGAATGGCTCGGGTAAGATGTTGGGATCCAAGTGAGGGATCCACACTGGTGCTGGAGATTTGTGACCCTGAGAAACAGCAGGGAATGGAAGACCTGTTGTCTGAGAGATGGACTTACGTCAGAGAGGTCTATCAAGGACTGTTCTCCCATGGGAAGGGACCCCACAGGAAACAGGGGTGGACTCAAAAAACATTATCCCCTGTGATTCTGTGGTGGAGATCCATAGTAGGCAAGTGTCCCCTTGCAGTACATGGAAGACCCTTCAGAGCCTGGGTGACTCCCCAGCCTCCGGTCTTAGCCGCAGTGAGGTAGGCCCAGCCCTGAGGCCAACATAGAAAAGAGGGAGAAAAAGAAACAGTTTCAGATGCAACGAATTGGAGTTGTTGTCCTAGAAGGGCTTTAGAGTGTTGCAAAGGTATTTAAAAAACCTGGAGTTCCAGAAAGAGAGAAAAAGACTGCTTCTCCTCCTGAACTGATACAAAGTGGGGACGGGTACCTTTATAAATATATAACACTTATAACTAATTAGAATTGTGGTAGATTTAGTTCCTTAGATTTTATCTTGCTAGTAATAAATCCCTAATATTATTCTACCCAATCAGGTCTCTTCTGTCTGCATAAACCTTCTCTCAACTTCTAGTAATTGTGTGGGGGGTGAGAAAAATTGACCCAGAGCAAACCCATGACAATGGAGGATTTATCCTTGACCATAATATGTGGAGGAATTAGAATTTTTTACTACCTGTTTTTTCCTGTGAACTTGAATGGATTACTCCTTATGGGGTTCAGTTTCCAACATACATGTGTCCACTGAGATAAAAAAAAGTCCGGCGATATTTTTGTCATCTGTCTACCTTTTTAAGAATTTTAAAAGACTTGTTGCAGCAGTGTGAACATGTTAGGTGCCTGGAGAGATGATTCCTTCATGCTGCTGTATTGCTGAAGATCAAAACAAGGTAAATAGAGGAGGGTGTGCTGGAAATAAATTTGTAATACAACCTGAATTATCTGACAGTGCTGTCAGGAAGATATTTCTGCTGTCCAGAAATACTTTTTAGTTTTTAAGAAGAGAGGAGTGCTAACAAAATGAGAAAAGAATACTCAGTTCCTACTGCACCTCATATTGTGAGCCGTCAAAGCACCCATGAGGTTTTGGATCCCTAATGCCCCTCCTTTTACTGCTGGTTAAAACCCTGCTGTGTGCTAGCCATGTGACATGTGCAGTGGATGAGAGGGATGCCATCATCTGCAACAGGTATGGTCTGTCCCTGCAAGAGGTGGTGGCAGGAAAGCTGAAGGACAGCATCAGTGTTGTGGCAGCTAGCTGCTGCCTTTGTGGGTTTTCCAGGGAATTCAGCATGTGCTGGCTTAGGGAAAGATGCCCATCTGGTGTAGTGGGGGACTGCAGGCTGCCTCCAAGACTTCTAAAGGTATTTGCTATGCCTCTTATATTACTTGAGCTATATTGTAAGAGTCTGCCATGACCTTTAACTGCTTAGAAATATTGTTTCCATGCTGTTGAACTTCCCTTCTGAGCTCAGAGATGTTGGAAGCGTTATTTATGTAAGGCTGATTTTTTTCAAACAGGTATTAATGTTGCATCACTGTAATCTTGCTAACTGTGTAAGATTTTAGAAGTTTTCTCTCTCATTAAAATTTACTCAGATTTCTCTTTTATTCTGAAATGTGGGAATTTCCAAATACACTATGGCTCAAATACTTTGGAAAATGTCACATCTTCCTTGCTTGAGGCAAACCTGTGGTTCCAGTGTTCTCAGCTTCCTTTTGCTTTCCCACGCCCCCTCCAATGCAGGTGATGGATGTGCCTCCTTGACACTTTTTCTAAGCCATGTCTTTGCCAAACTGTGCTACTGCAGCAAAGCTGCAGCACTTCAGGCTTTTCCTGGAGGCTAAGCCACCAAGGTCCTTTACCACCACTTCTACTGCTCTTTTCCAAATTCTGTCAGCAGCAGAGATGTGCAGGACAGAGCAGCTGAGCACAGTGTAATGTCTCTGGTGTAATGCCAAGACCCAGACTTGGTGAAGTGCCCTGCTTAGGCTGAAGCACCTTCTCAACACAGCCCAGCATATGATAACTCGCCTGCTCTTCTCCTGAAATTGCTTCCTACGTTACCACTTCCCAGGCCTCCTCTTGCTGAACTGATGTTTCTTCTGGCTGCAATTTTCTCATGTTTCTTTTTATTAAACTTTGCTTTCCACCCATGTACTTTGTGCCTTTTATTTTTCTCTACCCTTGATCCTGATGCCTGTTGCTTTGCATTAAATTGCTGCTCTCATCAGTTCTAAGTAATCCTCCCAAGTATCAAATCTCATTACACCGTGGTTGTTTCTTCTTCTGAATCATCAATGAGGATGTTAAATAGAACACCTCCTGACACCTATCCCTGTGCCATCGTATCGTACAAACACTTCCCGGTTTGCTATATCATCACCTATCATTTTGTTCCGGTCCTTCAGCCAACTTTGAAATGAGATTGTTCCTTCCAACCCTGATTTACATTAATTTATCAGAGAGACATTCCATTAGTATGTCAAGTGTTTCACTGCAGTCCAAATCTGGTTGGTTTTGCTCTCTTGCAACTATGCCCTCTAGTACTTTTTTTGGTTTGGATTCTTTCAAAATGAGAATGCCAATAATATTGTCAGGTAACACTCATTGCTCACTGCTCAGGGGGTTTTGGCCATCTGTGTAATCTGTATTTCACTTCTATGTTAAGACTCAGCCAGTCTTTCCAGTGACAAAGCTTATTCAGTACAATTATCAGGTACAGAGTATTGTTTCTTAAGCATAAACTACTTCCCAAGGGCCGATGTCTCCATCAGCAGAGTCTGTTTTTGTGGATAGACACCTTTATCAGCGGTACCAGATTTAATATTGCACCCAGGCTCCTCATATTTTTGGTGATAGCTGTCCCTGATGAGTAATGCAGGGCTCTTTTTAACGGGACATCATTTTGTTCTCTGGTAGGCACTAATAAATAACAAGGGTTTTGAAGTGGAAATGGAAAGAGAATTGAATAATATTTCTTTGTGTTCTGGTGTGAGAAATTTGATATGTTTTTCATAGTCAGCAAGAAAAAACACACCCAGGTTTTATTCTCCTATTTAGCAAGAAGACCATGTATAATTAAAACACTGTCAGGTGCCTTCCTATTTAGCATGCTAACACATCATGCAGGGCACTCAGGCTGCCTTGAAACTCTCTACACTTGTTAAAACATAAACATTGTATCCAAATAATAGCACAATTACCAGTGTTGAGAACATCCTTCATTTTACCAATGGAAAATTACACCTTTTACTGAGAAGGTAATTTTGATAAAATCAACACTTCAGGGTAAGAATTTATCAAGCAAATAAAAATTGATTACCACTACTTGATATAAGCTTCAACTAATCAATGATAAGGTACCACCAGCATGAAAATCACTTGTTCTATTTACCAAATCACCTTATCTATTGGTGTAACAATCACAGCATACAAGTTCAAGAGTAGTCTCGATATTGCCATCAGTTAAATGGAGGAAAAAACAGTATTACTGCTGAACATAGAAAAGCTGGTTTTTAATTTTCATGTTGCCTTGGGACCTTTGAAAAGATTTTCTCTCTAGCACTGCACCTTTTCCTTCAGCTCATTGAGATGATATGTTTCATTTCTAATTAAGCATGGCCTTGCAATCAGGATGGCTTCCCCCTCATCATTAGCTGCATGATGAATTCTTCCTGACTGGCTTAGGTGCATAAATGCCATGATTTAGTCCATTCTTCCATATTTCTCTATGGCCAACAAGTCTCCCACTGGCTGAAAACTTTTTCCCTTTGCTGTGGGCTCTGCTGCCCCATTCCTAAGGGAACCCTCCACACAGAAGTAGAACAGACATGAAGCTTGCAGGCTTTCTTTTCTTTTTTTAACTTTACTGTGTAAGAGAGTGAGGAAGTCAATCATATTTTAATCAGTACCCTAAGTCCATATGTGTAGGGAACTGAGATTATATGACCCTAGGAGAAACTTAAGGGGAACTTAGCAAGATAAAAGCGGATGTGGTGAGATATATCTCTGTGTGTGGGAAATTGCTTGGGAGTATTTTTCTCATGCACAGTGAATGCTTAACTAAAAAGTAGATGTAGAGAAAAGTTACTAGCAGGAACTGCTGCTGATGTAACAGAGTATATAAACCATGAAAAAACTGTAATAAATTATTCCATTATACCACATGGGGTCTGTGCCCGAGTAGGTCATACTAGGTATTTGCAGTTCTTTGGTTGTTTGGGCCAAATTTTCAATTGCTTTCACTAATCATTAAATGAAACCTCACTCACATGGCAGAGAGGAAAGCTTTGCTTGGATAACAGATGTGAAGGACTTCCTGTCAGTATATGTTTTATAGGAAGTGTGCCCATCCTCTGAGCAGGGTTTTCCAAGTACAAGAAATTATGCCCCTGTTTGTATTAACATGCTTCTACTGGACCAAACTTCTGTTTTACTGACTAACATGGCGGATCGGAGAGCAGTACTAATGACCTTATCTCTGCCCTGTAACCTGTTCTCCCTCTGCAGCTTGTGTCTTCATGATTTCTACTCAGAACTTGATCTTCTTATATCAAAAACTGGTTCATGAGTAAGAAGAATAAGAATTTTATGAAAGCTTTCTATACATGGAGTGAAGTAAAAATGCCCTTATTAAGAACTGGAACAAACATGGAGGAAAAAGCAAAGAGCAAATGAACAGCCACTCTTGGGGAACAAAATAGGTGAGATTTTGCTTCCACAGCAAGACCCAGTTATTGAGAATTTGAAAATCAGGAGCTCTGTTTGTGGCAGCTCACCTTTACTCTGCAGCTCAGCAATCACACGCCCTGACTATCACACTGAGTACATCCTTCAAAAAGAAAACATGCCAGGAAAACAACACATTTTTCCGGAGGCCACTTTGAATTCTGCAGGAAGAACAATGATTTGTTTTCTTCTGAGTCAGCTGGCTGTTGGGAAGAGGAATCCCAGTATTCTAAAATATGCCCTGCCTGCCAGCCTGCTGTTCTCACTCTCACAGGGGCCAGTGCAGGAGGGGAAGATTTTTTGGTTGAAAAAGGCGACTTAAACATCACTGAATGCTACTGAAATTCAAGGAGCAGTTTTTTCTGTGTAAGCACATAGTGTAACTCTACTGTTAGGAAGCAGTTTCTCTCTCTCAGTCTTGGTATAGGGCCTCATGTAGGATAAAACTACAGCAGTGAGAGATATGAGTATCTCCTATGCCCACTCATTTTATGTTTCACCAGATGCATTTTTAGCCCTTTCTTCAGATTTGTAGTTATGCTCTGAGCAGCTCTGTGGGGTCAGAAACTGTATTTTGCTTTCTAAAATGTTCCACCTGGTTCTGCACCTCCACAGGTGACCTGGCACTGGGGTGATGTCTGAACACCTCCCACCAAGCGTATCCAGCCAGTGTGCAGCAGCACCTTGGTGCACTGAAAGCCTGGCTCCAACAATGTGTGCATCAGGTCCCTGAGGATTGGCTTAGCCAAAGGGTTTCAGCAGGAGCCATCAAGGTGCCAGTGAGTATTCCCTTGCCAGAAAGCATCCCTGAGAGCAAAGAACCTTGGACTGGGCACAAGAGATGTTACAAGTCTACCATGACGGATGATGGCAGTTAGGGCAGAACAGTGGCCAGTGAAGTGGCCTGGACCACAAAGCAGGACTTGGGATGAGAGCTGAAACACCACCTGACAAGCAGAGGTCATTTGGTGTGATGAGCAGCAGGTCTTGTTCAGATGGAAAAAATCTGTCCTTCTGCACAGGTTCAAAGCTATGTTTGTGTTTCCCATCAATTGAAAATGGAAGTGAATTAGTGACCTAATTGATGAGCACTGATTGGGCCCTCACACTGCTGGTAATGCTGTAGCCTCACATGCCACCGCACTGCTATCCTTGGGTGAGTCATTGCTACCGTAACAGGGGGTCAAAGCCGCAGAATGGAAACACAGCAGTTACCCCAGCTGAAGGAGTTGCTCCATCAGAAAGTGTCAGGAAAATCCCAACAGCAGCAGGGAAGTTCAGGCACATCTGGTGAGACAGTACAGCAGCCCACTGGACTGTTGCAAGAAGCAGGGGTCTTGCTCCTGCCATGTCTCTAGGCTAAGCAGATTCCTGCCTGTGCTCCAGGACTAGGCTGGCACTGCAGCATCCCTGCATCTGCCTCCCAATAGCTTGCAAGGGGCTTCCTTCAAATCCCTTGGTTTCAGGCTGGTTGGCAAGGAGGGCTGGAGGTGAGTAGAATGGTGGTTATCCACCAGATTTCAAGAAAGCCCTAATCAAACTAGATCTTATTTTATTTCATATTAATTATTGTTACCAGGAAAAGCAGCACGGCAAGAGTCAAGGATCTTGGCTCTATGGTGCTTTACTGAGCAATATAGAATCTTAGATTCATTGAATCAGTGAGGTTGGAAAAGCCGTGTAAGATCACCAAGTCCACTAACCCAGCACTGCCAGGCCCACCTCTAAATCATGTCACCAAGTGCCACATCTACACGTCTTTTAAATCCCTCTGGGAATGGTGACTCCACCACTGCCCTGGGCAGCCTGTGAGGGAAAGGAGAAAGCCAGATACTGAATGAAGAAACACTTTTAGTAGAACACAGGCCTTGTAACTGGAGATAATGTCCCATTTGTATCATTGTGTATTTCATTTTAGTTTCCCTGGTTTTGGCTTTGTTTGTGCTATTCATTACTCAAAAACAAAAAAATAGGTAAGAACCTTGCACGTCATTAGAGAGTGTAAACTCAGTGACAATGGGCAAATGCTACTAAAATGCTGACATTAAGGGTAGAGCCCACTGGATCCAGTGCCTTCTGATCCCAAACCCACCAGGGTCCAGACTCAGTGGGCTGACCAGACCCATATCCCCTCTCCAAACTGATGCTGAAGGGCTGGGCTGTGGAGCTCAAAGTCCACCCAAAAGCCTGGAGGCACCAATAAATTCAAACAAGCACATCTGCCTGGTGCTCCCAGGGTTGAACCTCAAAGGTGAGTCAGACACAGAGAGCACATGGAATGCAGCTCATGGAAACATTTCAACTGCAATTTTTCTCTGAGGGAAGAAGGATAACTTTCTGCCTTTCCTCAGATGATATCAGTGTGACATCAGCATTGCTACTCTCAACCTTATGAGAAAAATAACCTAAAAAATCTCCCAAATAAAGTATCACTTGGAAAGGTGGGCAATATGATGACCCCAATTACTTATTTGGATTCCAAACATAAAAAAAAAGTTACCATGACCTCTTTGTGCCAGGGCTGTAGGAAAAACATTTACATTCCTGCTACAGTGACAGAAATTGGGGAGGTAAAATTATCTCAACATTTCCAGCAAACCACTTGAAACTTTTGAACATGGTTCTGCCTGTGTCAATTACCATTTATTGTCATTATCTACCATCTAAATTCACCAGTAATCTCTGCCTTCCGGAGCTTTCAGCATGAGAGGAAAGGGAGGCTTGCCTGGTGGTGTTTGTTCACAACTGTGTCCCATTTTCTAGTCAGACCCTTGGGCTGGTATTGCTTGTCTGAGAGGACCCGTGGTTGAACAAGAGAGCAAACTGGAAAAGCCTGAGAAACAGATGGAAAAGAAAAAGCTCAAGCTGACGTTTGAAATAAGTACTCATTCAATAAGAAAATGGATTACATGCCCATAGCTCTACAGTTCTGCAGGAGTGAAGAAGAAAAAACCGAGTGCAAAATTCAAGATGAATTATGCTTCCTCAGCTCATCGTGGGGTTCGGAGCTCCACCTAGTGGATGCTGGCCACCAGCAACGGCCACTGGCCAAGGATGCTGGGACCGATCAAACCTTTTCGGGGTCTTGCAGCTCAGCCGCGCTGTCAGAGGTATGGACACACTTTCTGGTTATCTTTTTACTTTTGCTTTTTAATGCTGATCAATGCACTGCAGGCGTCATCCAATCTATCTTGAATGTCAGTGTCAGAGTCATAGTTAGAGAAATATCTGTATCTGGGAGGTCTGTCTGGTAGTTCTTTCTCCTCTGTCATGAATCAGGAATGCTGATTGCCTACTGCCTAATAACAATAATTAGCAGACAAGAACTTGTCATCTTTAAACTGAGATGTTGCCTTGATCCTTCAGGAGGTAATGGTCAGCTGACGAAGAGTGCAGCGTCCATATGTCGTCTACCAAATAGAGTCCACCATACACATCTCAGTGTTGTAGCACATAAACTGCAGTCTTTGCTTCAGAGACAATCGGGACAAAGCCATGAGAGAAAGTGGTGGAGTCTCTGCCAGGCATGTGTGCATCAAGAAACGTGGAGGCAGAGGTTAGTCATAGGCTGCCAGAGAAACACAGGGTAGAGTGGACTGCTCAATGCACATCTTCTGCTGTGTGTTTTGGGAAGCAGTGCCAACCCTGACAGAGCCCCCCCTCCCCCTTGCCGCAGGCATTGTCAACAGCCACAGGGAAGTAGCACTGGTGCTGGGGGACTTTCACTGCTGCCAAAGGCTGGGGGGCCAAAGCAAGTTTCTCATGTTGTCAGGACTCCTTAAGACGAGGGCAGGACAGCTGCAAAGAGAGCACATTGCAGTGCAGGCAGGGGTGCAGGGGGCCAGGCATTGGTAAACAGTATCTTTCTTTGTTCTTGTAAAGATGTAAGATTTCTTTCTTTACATCAACCCATGTGCTTTCCCATTTCATTTCCTCCCTATCCCCTTGAGGAAGGGGAATGAAAGAGCAGCTGGCTGGGTATCTGTCTGTCTGTCAACTGTGGTCAACCCACCACAGTCTATTTTGATGCCAGCCCTGGCTCTGGCTGGAGTGGAGGTCACTTTTCTCACGGGACCCTGTATAGTGCAGGGCTTCATGTTTGGAGCTAAACCAGTGCTGGTGCCACAGCAGTATTCTGGCTATTGCCACTCAGTGCCCACACCACATGGAGACTTCCTCTCCTTCCTCCACCCTTCCCCAAAACAAGGAGTCCTTGTAACTGCCGTAGGATGTTCCACTCATCAAGAAAAGCTCAGGGAGGGGAGGACGAAGAGGGGATGTCAATGATCACGGCATTTGTCTTCACAAGGAGCCATTCACCAAGCTGAGGCTGTGATTCTCAGGAAGCAGTTGGACATCTGTCTGCCAGTGGCACGTACTGAAGGAATTCTTTTTTTTACCTTGCTTACTTGTGCAGCTTTTGTGTTCCTTATTAAACTCCTTTATCTCAACCCACAAGTCTTTTTGCCTTCTTTGGATTTTTTCTTCCTATCCCTTGGCAAACGGGAAGCAGTGAAAGGTAGGGTGAAGGCTTGGATGCTGGCTGAGGTCAGCACACTACCATATGTCATTGACATCTATAAATTGTCGCAAAGGTAATGGACCTGTTGGGATCTAGGACTTGTCACATTTGCAATTGAAGGCAGGGGAGCCAAGAAAAGATAAAAGACTCCTTCCCTACCTGGACTGTCAGCTTCGGATGCTGACACGTGAGGAAGGTGATCCCAACAAGCAATGTAGAACCAGGATCTGTCCAAGGACCAATGAGAAGGGTTGGTGGGCTACCAAAGGAGATGCTGCAGGCTTTAAACAGTCAGGAAAACTAGCCCTAGCCACACACACTGGGATTCCTGAATTTAGGGTGGAACCTGAACTCAGCTGCTTGACTTTTTTTACTGTTAAATTCCATGTGGTGTCTGCCAGTTCTCCTAAGAACTATTTCCTTTGTCATTTACAAAAGTAGCAGCTTCACAGGTCACTGGGTGCTTCATTCCCAAAGAGCCATACAAGAAGGAGAAAAGTGTGTGTCTTCAAAGCACTCTGCCAATCACCTCTCTTAGACCAAACAATCGCAGAAGTTTATTCCTCCTGCCTCAAAAAAGACACGTTGGGATTTGCTCAGCTACCACTGCTGGATCCAGGCAAGAGCAATCTTCCAGCCTTTCCTCTAAGAAAAGACAAGTCAGGAAGAGCGCAGTGTCATGGCACTGGGGAGACACGAGAGAGGACCTTGCAGGGCAAACAAAGATGGCTGTGTAAGTAAAGAAAATTCAGCTCCCAACAAGATAAAACTAATTCCACTGACAGTGGAAAACATTTGGCATCTTCCAGGACAAGGGTGTCTCACCACAGGCAAATATGTGCTTTCTGGGTAATACAGTCAATCGAGTATCATT
>NW_020955309.1:1646567-1682815 GCF_003031625.1 Empidonax traillii
ATCCAGGCAAGAGCAATCTTCCAGCCTTTCCTCTAAGAAAAGACAAGTCAGGAAGAGCGCAGTGTCATGGCACTGGGGAGACACGAGAGAGGACCTTGCAGGGCAAACAAAGATGGCTGTGTAAGTAAAGAAAATTCAGCTCCCAACAAGATAAAACTAATTCCACTGACAGTGGAAAACATTTGGCATCTTCCAGGACAAGGGTGTCTCACCACAGGCAAATATGTGCTTTCTGGGTAATACAGTCAATCGAGTATCATTAGAAAAGAGCTGTAGAAGGTCAGCAGAATCAAAGCCCATGCATCTGGAACTGCAGGCCAGTTGTCTCAAATCAGTGTTTCAGTAGTCTTGCAACAGCCACTAGATTGGGTGTCGACCCACAGGTATGCTATCATAACATTGCTGGGAAGTGGAATGGAACTACAGAAACAGAACTACTTGATTTGTCTTGGAATTTTACATAATGCTTCACAAGCCCTGTTATCTGAAATGTGCCATTACAAACACACCGCTTTTCTAAGCTGTTTTCCATCAACCCATCTCCTTTGTCCTGCCTCTTTTGTTTGTGAGATGTTTGAACAGCCTCCATGTAAAGATATATTTTATCAAAGTAAAGACCAAACCGTTTTTTAGATAGAAGTAAGCACTTCCAGTTAGTTCCCCAGAGGAGATACTTCAGGTTTGTATTCTGCTGCTCAAATCTTCCAAGTTAAAAACAATTTAAAAAAAAAAAAAAAACACAATCAAATATTAATATCAGCAATATTTCTAGAGGAAGTGATCCAGAATAATTTTTTGGGTTGTTTTTACAACAACAAGGGAATATTTGCAGGTCTCTCTGTATTTTATATAATCCACATGAGATCCTGTTGCTAAGCAGAAAGCAAAATCGATAGAGAAGGCAAGATGTACCAGCTCTTCTTTGAATTGCTGTAGACATTTAACTTCCTTGCAACTGTTTCTCTCTTAATGGTTTTCTCCTGTAAAAATCTGACTTGACTTTGTGACAAATATTTTATCCCACATCACATAAAACTTTGTACTAGTTGGGTGAAAGGCATAATTTGGATGAAAGTGCTAAGACAGCCTTCACTGTTAAGTGACCATCTCTAAAGAATGAGTGAATTGACATAAATTTTAACACACTTGTCCACCCCCATCCAGCCCAGCATTCCCCCTGCATGTGCACTCACTGGTCCCAGAATCCGACTGGGCTGGGGCTGGGGCTGCCTGGGGATGTGACCCATTCGCAGTGATGTCACAGCCCCCACAGCCACATCCCCCAGCTGCCAAGATGCTGCCTTTCCTTAATACTCAATAGAAACTGTCTCTAGAGACTCACTGTCTCTAGTGCAATTTATAAAAGTCTACAAATTTGTGGCCCTTTCCTCTTCAGTGGCAAAACTGTGTTTTTTACGGGTGACTCACTAGTGGAACTGCTGGTTTAACAGAGGCCTAGTGACACCAGGAGTTGCTGGCTGCAGCTCGCAGGCCAGCAGGAAGCACTTGGTTAACAGCCACTCATTTGTAGCAACCTGGCTCATTCTGTTTGCTCTCAGGCTGAGAACAATTCAAGCAAAAACCTGGAAAATGCAGAGTTGGAACTGTAAGAGAGGTGGAAAACCCCAGAAAAACCAGCAATAATAGCACTATTTGGAAAAGAAAATTCCACCTGAAGGTTTTAACTGATGACAATAGAAAGAAGCACTATTGTGGTTTACATCTTATTTTTTATCTCTGCCTGAGAGCAGAGGTGATCAAGAAATGGGAATATTTAAAGGGAACACCTTATTACCTTTATCTGCGTATATATAAAACCCGACATTTTAAAATTCTGCATATTTGGGTTTTGCCTCTAGTACTATTTACCCGCAGTAAGGACTTTATTGCCCTCACTAACAAGATTTTCAATAAATCCCTACAGAATGACCAATAAATTCATAAACTCATGACTTATTTTAAGAGCAGCTGTACTGGGTTGTTGAAAACATTTCCGAGAATTCAAAATTACCGTTTTGGTTATGCATTTATTTTAAAGGAGGTGTTTTTGTAGAAGTCTTTTTAGAAGACTAAGTACATGGATTAATTATTTTAAATGGCTCTTGTACAGAGTTCTTACTCTTCATCTTCTATTTCAGGTAGGATGAAACAGAGAACAGACTGGAATAAACTAAGACCATGAATACATGAGAGGAGAATACATGGGAAAACAGAGTAAAGCCCTCTCGGAGCTACATAAAACCTATAATTAAAAAATGCCTAGTTGTTCTCTTTTTTTTTTTTTTTTTTTTTGAACTTATGGATGAGTACCAAGAAATTACAATAAATGGTAAATTTAGGTTAAAATTCCAGAGAAGTTTTCTTGTGTGAGGAAAGGGTAATCTCGCTGGAGAAAACTCAGAGAAACAACATTACTAATGCTTCCTACCAAAGCCACTGTTGGGCCCATAATATGCACATAGGAGGGAAAAAAATCTGAGAACAGAATAGGATCATAGGATGACTGAGGTTGGAAAAGACCCTTAAGTTCAAGTCTAACCCAAGCACTGCCAAGCCCACCACTAACTCATGCCCCTAAAGACCATGTCAACATGTCTACGCATGCATTTAAATCCCTTCAGGGATGGCGACCACAACACTGACCAGGGTAGCCTGTTCCAGTGCTTTTACAAACCTTTCTAGGTATGTAATGGCTGACAACAGATGGTCAGAGAGGGAGGTGCAGAGAAGGAGGTGATGTCTGTCCCCTACCAAGTTCCTTCAGGTCATTACCACAAGAACCACAGGGTGTATGGAATCCTGTGACTTTCACTGCCACCTTCCCAGGGCAATTCTTTGTGTTCCGCCTGACTAAGTGGAATGGTGCACTTCTGGGGCTTTGTCAGTGTAAGTGTAGAAGACCCTTTGGGAAGACATTGCTATGAGGAGATGAGGGTTTTCTGCTTAAGAAAGCTCCTGCCTCAAAAGGGGCATCTTTGCCAGAGACAGTCTTAGAGATTCTCACCTCCTGCATTCCAGAGAAGCTGTCCCTGGTATGAGAAAAGAGAAGTTCCTGTAGGCATCTTTGAAGGCCAAGGGGTCAGGGTAGGGGTTGATAAAGAGCCTGAGAAGAACAGGGGGCATGTCGTTTCCTTGGCCTGCTGCAGATTTGCACTGAGACATGAAGTGTTCTTGGTTTTGGAAACAAATTCCCCTAAGTCCTTCCACTGCCTGGTATTTTGGGGGTACCTGCATGAATTGAACGTTTACATTTTGGTGTAGTTGCATTCCCCCATCCCAGAGTGCTACTTGGGCTACTGACAATGTGAACTAAGACTTTAAAGCAGTCCAGTGAGCTGCTTCAACAGACACTTCAGGGCATATCTATGAATAAGAAACATAAATATTTGGACACAGTTCTTCTCTGTCAAACCTCAGAAAAACTCAAAACCTGTCCCCCTAACCTGTGTTTTCTTTCAGACAACTGAGAAGGGCTATTGTGTCCCTTTCATCCATGTTTGTTTAGTTGAGCTTTTTTTGTACTTTGTAATGGGATTCACCATTTCATTTGTGCTCAGGACCCAGGTCAGGCTGATCCAGAGGGATGCAGCTCTGCACAGGAAAGCTTCTCTTCCTTTTGCTGTTGAAAATTGGAATTAAAAACAACTGCACTAAGCCTGGGGATCCAAAGGCAACCTGGTTTTAAGGAGGTAACACAAATGTCCCTGTCGTGCGACAAGAAGGCATGCACCTTGCCTGCCCTTCCATCTTCAGGAATGCAATGCCTTTGAGCCCATAAATTTAAAACAAAATTCCCACTGATCATCATTACCTGAATGCATGTTTTCATGAATTGCAAGTAAACATTTTCTGGTTTACACAACAGGTTGTTTTGATGCTGGAAAGTAGTAGCAAGACCACAAAAATTTTGGAAAAAGCCTCCAAAATCAGATATGTAAACATAAAGCTTCCCTTTTCAATGAGTAGCACTTTGAAAAGCCGGACACAGTGAGACATGCAGAGTTGGCTCAGTTTTGACCAAATAACCTGTGTTTTCACAGAATAAAGTAAACAACACTTTACATTAAAATAACCAAAAACTTCATGAAATGAAAGTTTGTGTTATTTGATAATCACAGTAGTTTATAGTTAAATAGATCTGGTTTTGTATTCCTGGCATCCAGGAAAAAAACTCTTTCATGTAAGTAAGGGCTTTTTTGCATCTCTCCCTTCAAAAAATATTTGTCAGTCTTGTATAAATAGGTATCTACATGTTTAATTTATGATCGTATCCCAAGACTAGACATGTTTCATTTCTGCAAAATATTAATTACCTTAATATTATTAAAGCTGAAAAATTGTGCAATGGAAATGCTTTCATCTTTCTCAGTTGAAGTAACAACTTTATAGAAAAAACCTACAGCAATACCCATCAGTGGTTTTACCCTGAATGTTTGGCTCACTGAGGGCAGGAGCTTTGTTTTGTTCCCCATTATACCTGCTCATACCCACACATCCTCTCAAACCCACAGGACCAGCACACACTCCCATGCACTGTGAGGCCATGCAGCATTTCCCAGGGACTTCAATTAGGTAGAAAGCAGTGTTGTGAATAATTTACCTGCAGTAAACGGACACAAGAAAATACCTCAAGGAAATGTTTGCAGGGGGGCTGAAGTTGCATGGATGAGTTTCTGCCTCTTTGGTCCTCCAAAATCCTGTTTGTTTTTGTGCAAATTTCTACAGCTTGTACCACTTAAGGTAAAGAGTTTTCTTTAATGAGAAATGTCAGAAAACAGCCTTATACTAATCCTGAAGTATTTCAATTTGCTACATAGAATCATAGAATCATAGAATAGATTGGGTTGGAAAAGACCTCCAAGATCATCAAGTCCAACCCCTGATCCAACTCCAATTACTATATCATGGCACTAAGGGCCACATCCAATCTCTGCTTAAAAACCTCCAGGGATGGTGAATCCACCACCTCTCTGGGCAGGCCGTTCCAATGCTTGATTACCCTCTCCGTAAAGAATTTCTTCCTAACATCTAACCTAAACCTCCCCTGGCAGAGCTTGAGCCCATGTCCCCTTGTCCTATTGTTGGTTGCCTGGGAGAAGAGCCCAACCCCCACCTGGCTACAACCTCCCTTCAGGTAGTTGAAGAGAGTGATGAGGTCACCTCTAAGCCTTCTCTTCTCCAGACTAAACAACCCCAGCTCCCTCAGCCTCTCCTCATAGGAGAGGCATACAGTGTTTTTTTAAATGTAAACAACTTCATAGTAGAGGTGCTGGCTCTCTAACATCTACTGAAAAAAAATTATTTCAATGGACAAACCTAAGACTTGAAGAAAGAAAAGGACCAGAAAAAAGCAGCTCCAATTATGATATAAGCAACACCACAGTGACCAACAAAAGAAGTTAGTATTACTGAAGCTTCTTTAATGCAAAAGTGTGATACTAACATAAATAATCTCAGAGGAACCAGTCTTCAGTTCTTAATAAACAAGTCACAGTTCACAGATGTGTCCTGGCCGAAGCAGACAGCTGGTGCCAGGATTCCACCTGCTGTTTGTCAAATTCCCATACTAATCTCCTAGTGTGAGACAGCGTGTTCTGGAGATACTGACATCTGTTCTTCACTTCAGAGCAGCTGGGGTTACACTATAAAGGAAAGATAAAAAGAACATCAGGGCATGCAATTATTTTTTCAGAGTTTAGGATTTGGAACCGTAGAATCATTAAGGTTGGAAAAGACGTCTGGGATCACTGAGTCCAACCTTTGACTGATCACCATCTTGTCAACCACACTAGAGCACAGACTGCCACATCCAGTTGTTTCTTGAAAATCTCCAGGGATGGTGACCCCATCATCTTCCTGAGCAATCTGTTCCAGTTCTCAACCACCCTTTCAGGGAAAGAGTTTTTCTAATATCCAAGGTGGACCTTTCCCAGTGTAGCTTGAGGCCATTTCCTCTTGTCCTCTCACTAGTGGCCAACCCCCACATGTCTACAACCTCCTGTAGGGAGTTGTAGAGAAAAAGTAGATCATCCCCAAGTCTCCTCCTCTAGACTAAAGGTCTAGACGGAAGTCCTATGAGGAGAAGCTGAAGGAGCTGGGCTTGTTTAGCCTTGAGAGACCTGCAAGTAGAGGTAAGTACAAAGCACTTAATATATAGCAGAACTTTCATTCCAGTCCCTGATTTCACTTTTTCACCAGGGGTACTCACAAAGGAGTTAGGAGAAGCAGTGCATTGATATGTTACCAAAATCCAAATGGGGGGGATTTTTTTCAGGCTGTCCATGTCTTCTTTCTCATCTGCAGACCTCTGAGACTCCCCCTGTACTACAACAGGTGCTAGGACTCCAAAAAGGAGTCTGAGAAGTATCTTTTTTTTTTCAAGTCCTCAGAGGTGCTACTGCCATTTTGGTTGAAACTGTCCAGCAGCAGTTCTTGTGTCTCCTGCTCCTCAGAGATGCAGAGGAAAAGGGAGCTGAGGGTTTGAGATGCGTTGAAAGTGGGAAGAAGTGTGGGACATAGCCTCAAGGAAGCAGGAGGAGTGGTGGCTGCAGGGCAGGGAGGTGGCAGAGGGCTGGCAGTAGCTCTCTTGCTGGAAGCAGGGCAGTAGGTTGCTGGTTGGATTCAACTGTGCAGGCAACTGATCATCTGCTTTTTGCTCGTCATATGGCAGGAAAAACTGGAATTCAGACGACAGACATTTCTTAATAATAATAAAATAACAGACAATTGTTGAAAACACATCCTTCTTGCCTAAATACAGCTGTTGAACAAGGAAGTACTGCAGCTGAATACATGGTTTCTTTCACTCCTCATTCTTATCTTAGGATTTAGCAAGTCCTTCAAGTCTACAGCTAAAAGGAAGTAAGATGCTCCCTTCAGCAGCTCTATCAAAGGCTTCCAGAAAATGAGGTGGTCAAGTTGGTTTTATTTATATCCCAATTTTGAATTTCCTATGCGCAATGTCTTCCCAAAGAGACCTTCCTGAAATTCAAATCAACATTTACAAAGTAATGAACCAGAAGATTAGGACTATAGTTCATACCCTCCCTTCTGATGAGGCAAACAGTCAAGATATTTGTCAATCAGCTAATGCAAAGAAAAGTCAAAGCCCTGATTTATATATTCCAAAGAGCTGTGATTGCTGTTTTGGCAGCTAAGAGACTTAAAGCTTTAGTCCAGTCTTCTAGTTATCTCTACACAAGGACAAATGTCTTAAAAGGAAGCATTGGAATTTGTGTAGTTTGTGTAGGAGAATCCAAACACTAGTGTAATCTTTCAGGTTCTGAAGAAGAAGAAATTGACTGCTTTTAAGCACTCAGCTAGTTTCCTAGTTCATGCTGCAATAATCAGTTCTGTCACTGAACTGTAGGATGTTGTTAACAAGCAAGATCCAAAGTCCTGGCTTTCTGGACACCTACTTGTAGGTGCAGCCAGGAACTCCTTGTAAAAACTTGCGGACAAGCTGAATGTAATAATGGAGACAGTTCAGCTAGACCACAGCAATTGCATCACTTATTTCTTGTAAGACTCCTTAATACAGAACTGTTGGAGGTGCCCCAAGGAACTCCTACGAGTGTGGAAAAGTCTCACAGAGGAGAAAATGGAAGCAGAAGTTGACTCAGAGTGCACCTATGCTGTCAAGCACAAGATATAATCATCCTAAGCACAAGAACAGTTAGATTCCAGTATTCCCTTTACTATGAAAATGTTCCACTGTTGAGAAGTTGTGATATTTGTTGATATAATAAGTTTATTATAGTTATGTATAATTCCCTCTTTGTACACATTATCTTCTCCCCTATTGGCTCAATGTAAAACCCTTTCCTATCTGTCCTTTGCTGCATTGCAGCATTACCCATAGATAGTGTTTCCCCTTTCCATATTTAAATAAATTTATCCCTATTTCCTATATTTAGTCGCTCTTCTGAATACTCCTCCCAGTCTCTGCCCCTTGTTCTAGTGAGTTCCTAGCTCTCTCTCTTATAAGCTGATGCCCCTATTCAATAAATGGCCATTTTGTGTCACACTGTGACTTGCATGCAGAGCAGTCCTTTCTGGGTCTTGCTCTTGAGGGGGTTACAGCTCTCCCCCCGTCACAGAGCCTGGCTTGTGGACTTTGTAAATTTAATGCCCAAGCCCTGGAAGCTGGATTTTGTGACAGACTATCCAAAATGAAAAACATAACATCCTTGCAGAAGCCAGTATTTAATTTATTATTGAATTTACACGAAGACTTCACACAGCAGAGGTGCAGTGCTGCTAATTGCACCTACATCTTGCAGAGTTCAAATGGAATTTCAGTGAGATGAAAAAAGTAGCTAACAAAGCCCAGAACTTGTAAGAGCAATTAAAAATGATTCAGTAAAAACTGATCACCTGTGAGAGGTTTGAAAGTGTACCTGAAGTATTAAATAATGCATTACATTGGGAGCATCAGATGCAATTGCTTTTGAATGAACAGGAGCAACAGCTAAATAAGTCAAATAGTTAGAGGCAACACTTCAAAACCAAAATAGAATTGCACTACAGTAAAGAAGCAGATAAAAGCCAAGCTTTAAGTGAATATGTAAAGGAAGACACATAAAGAGCATCTGGTTGTTGACTGGGCATGAGAGCTTCTCTCACAAAATGAATGAGAAAACAACAGTGATAAAGCATTCTATTACTCAGTCTGTCATTCAGATATCCAGACTTAAACTTCACCTTAAATTTCACTCTTCTGTGATACGTCCATGGAGGTTTTTTGTTTTATTGTCTTACTTTCTACTTTTTATCTTATTTGATTTAAAATCACAAACTTGTGCATTAAAATCTTCTCTTGGAAACAATCACTAAACAAAAAAACAAACCAAAACCCACACACACAAAACTCCTAAACCCATAACCCTCTTTCATTTGGCATAAAATATTTAAAATACCTGCATGATGCAGAAGTAGCAAAACCACAGCTGAAAGCCAGATTTAACAGATAAGGTCACAAACGAGAAGTGAAGTTTTGAGAACTATCTCAGAGGGTATGGACCTTTTTGTCTCTTGCAATTGAAACTTCCATCTGTACCTAGAAGGATGTATCCCTGACATCCTGATAGATGTGTGCTGTAAGACAAGGCCTTGAGAGGCTCAGGATACCATGTTTAATGCCAAGAAAGAGGGAAATCATCTGCATTTTAAGTGTGCCGACAGAGAGACTTTAAAAGAGGCTTTAAAAATCAACTAAAGAATGTACAGCCATGCTGGGAGGAAGAGAAAGTACTTTTCTAGGACACTGCAGGGTGGATTTTATTCAGTCTCTTGTGCTGTTGTTGTTTGACATAATTTATGCTCACTGGGGCTTGATATCTCTCGATTTGAGATGTTTCACAGGAACCTTTCCCTTTGTGCAGTGAAGTAAGAAAGAAAGTGGTAACTTTGCTACCTGTCTCCCCCATGAACGGAAAGGAGCTACTGAAGAGAATCCCGTGCTACAGAGAACACCCTGCTGTGAATTTTGTCCCCCAGTAGTCCCAAAATCTTTCAGCGATGAGTGTCTCTCCATTACTCGGGTGAAGAGTGCGCTGCCCTGAGGTCACCCATAGCTCCGTATGGCTTTCCTGTCAGCCCGTCGTTTTAATCTCCCGCGCGTTGGGAACGCCTCATCCCTCAAACGCTGCTGGGATGGCGCAGCGAGCGCTGGAAGGGCGATGGGACCAGCGCCGTCGCCGGCGGCAGCCGCTGTTGATGCGGTAATTCCACCCGGGAGCGTCCCCGGCAACCGCGGAATTCCAGCGTGTTGGGCTCGTGTCCGTCCCGTTCCGGGCTCGACGTTCGGTTCCGCGAGCGGCAGAACTCCAGAGGTCCCGAGAGCGGCGGCTTTCCGGGAGTCCCGACTCGTAATGCGAGCGGAGGGGCGCCGTCCGGATCGTGCCCCGCCGCCGCAGCTGAGCATCAGGTGAGCTTCACTGCAGGTGAGTCAGTTCAGCCAGGCTTTGCATGATTAAAGTCAGTGCGTCCAAAGGTAGCTGTTAGGTTTATTTTCAAGCGGCCTCTATCATAGAATGGTTTCGGTGGGACCCTCAACGATGGCATAATTTTACTTAAGTGAATGTTTAGAACATGGGGCCACAACTGGGTAACTGAAGTAAAAGAGCATTAAAACTTCAAGGGACTACTCATTTTTTTTTTCAAAAACTTTAATATTTTTCAGCTTACACTAGAGGCACAGAATAGAAATCCATCAGACATGGACACTATGGATGATCTAAAAAGGAAACTCCATCAAACTGAAAAAGAAAATGTTGAATTAATTACTGAATTCAAGAAAGAAGTAAGGACTTTATTTACTTTATTTTATGCTTGGAATAAATATAATTGGTTTCATTAAAATAATACTCTCAAGGGTTGAATCAAAAACATGGTCACTAGTTGGAAAATTACAAGGACATAGCACTGTACAGACTTCTCATACCTTCACAGGAGTTGTTAGCACCTATACTATCACTGTTTATAGTTAAAAGTGTGTGTAAGTAACTTGAGCACTTCACAACAGCAAAATGATACAGAAGCATCTTGTGCACCCTCAGCTTTCAAATTCTTGATGTAAGAGGTGTTCGGTTTGTTTGTTGGAGTGTTTTAATCCAGATAATTTCAGGGATCCAATTTACAAAATCACTCCATGTTTCTCGGGACAATGGAAGCAGGAAAGAGCAAGTCATTGTAGGAGAAGCAGGAATCTCTTAATTTGGGTACACACTCCAATAATAAATGGATATGGAACATTAAATTGGGTTTATTGGCTGGATTTAACCAAAAACAGATGAATGAACACTCACATCATCTGTCCCCTAACAAACTGCTGAGAGCAGAATGATTACCTATAGTAGTAACAATACTTCAGCAGCACAGTTTAAAACAGGATATCAGCTGCCAGTTTGGCACTGGCAGGTGTGAAAAGTCTGCCAAGTAGCAACAAACTTTAAGCTGATTGCAACTAGTATTCTACTCAGTGCTCACCTTTTCTGGTATTTTCTAGTGTGAAAGCTGATATTCAAACCAAAGAAAATATCGGTGAAGCATTTTCTTACTGCTACTGCATTTCAATACTAGTTTGCTCTGACAGCAGCAGGGAAAACCTTTGTAACAGGGGTAAATTATTTTCCATGAATTAAGTTCCCTTTAATAAGTATGTTGCTCCTTTGTAGATATTCTGAAGAAATACGTTTCACTTTCCACCTTCTTGTGTTGAAATAGCTTGAATTTAATTTTTCTGGATCCAGTTTTTGGCAGTCGTGACTAGACTATCTTTCTTAGTCCTTTTTGAAGCAATTTCCATTCTTTCTTTGTTTAATATCATTCTGTTTGACAAAGAATATTATTGAACTGAAGTTTATGTTCTTACATAGTGAGCAACTAGGTGTCTGATACCCCAGTATCCTGAAATAACTATATTTTTAAGTGTTAAATAAAGTTACCAGAAAACTACCTTTGAATATAGTGTTTCTGTTGCCATATTTTCCCCTCTGAAATCCCAGAAGATAATAGTATTATAACTTTTATTTTCTTAAGGTCATGTATTTTTGGAAAAACAGAGGGGTATGTTAAAGGTAAATGAAATTAACCTAGGAATTTGATGAGTTTGCATAAACCCCTCCTGAAAATATTAAAAAGTACATAAATGTGCATTTGCAAGACTATATTTCAAATTCAAATGGAATAAGATGGCTGCTGTGAATACAACCCAACATATCTTTAAAAAATACTCTGTAGGTGTATTTCTGTAACATGTTGCACTTTGTTGCCAGTTTTCCGGTACAAATTTATTTTCCAGAAGTCACAGTATGAAAAAGAGATAATTAAATTGCGTTTGGAACTTGAAAGAGGGGAAGCTCTTCGTCGAGGTTTGGAGAATGAATTGTCAGTGGCCAGAGAAGAGGCTCAGATGCAAATGTATGCTGCAGAAGAGGAGCTGTGTGTTGCAAAAAGTGAACTTATGGAACTGCAAGGTAAGTTCCAAGAAAGCAAAGATGAACCAGAGGCTAGGTCAGCCCCAAGCTGGTAAAACAAATTTTCTAGCTCCTGCTGTTTTTCTTGAATCTCCCACATCTTATCCATCTGCATTTGTAAATTCATAAGGGTTTACAAAACTCTTGTTGCCTCGTGTGAATTAAATAAGACCTGCTAAATACGTCAGCTCGTTTTATCTCTTGTCCCTTACCTTCTGTTATTTCTTCCTTCAGTGCTGTCTGTTTACAAACTTGTCATCACAATGTCCATCTCCACATCCTGCATATCACTATGTCCAGAAATTCTTCCTTTTCTATTTCAGGAGGAAAAAAATATTACGACTACTACTACTACTACTAAAAAAATCCAGTTCTATTCTTTTTTCTCCTCACTATTTCCAACAACTTTTTTCCCCAAGAGTTCTCATCATACTGCTTCTTTCTTTTGTCTTTTCCAGTGCTTCTAGCTTTTTGTTGCTCATGTCTGGTTTCCATTTATCATCTTTGTTATTTACTGTCGTGACAGTAGTATGTGAAAAGGAAGGGTTTTACCTAAACATTTTTTCCCTACTAGTTTAGCATTCAGAAACTGAGATTTTCTTAATCCTTCTCAAACAGAGAGATTTTCCATTCTTACAAGTCAGTGAGGTGCATTTTTAGTTACCTAAGTAAGTACAATGCATTTTAAATTTAGTATAGGAGATGCATTTGTGAGTTTGCTGAACCTTTGATGTTCTGAACAGATTGGAGCAGTAAGTGTGTATTTTAAAGTACTTTAAATCTGAGTTTGTGATTCACTTTATGATTTGGAAAACTGATTTACTGCTGCATAAGGTACAAATGGCAGGTGTCTGTGGGGGGTGTAGGTCTGCAGGGCAACCTATGCAGAAGGATAAAGGGCTGGATCTGCATGAGACTGGTTCTGGTCAGCTCCACGGTATCAAAACTCACTCACCACTGTGCACCAAACTGCCCACCAGAGTGTGCACAGAGCCTGTGCAAAGAGTAGCAAATGCCAAGGGAAAGACGAGAAAAGAAACAGCATGAGAGACGGGCAGAGCAATTGCCTGATCAGTGACTGCTCATGCAGGCACCAAGAGGCAGGTCTCAGAAGGGTCTGATGATGATGGAGGAACAACAGCGCAGTGACCCCAGTGTGCTGGGCTGTCTGTCACCTCTCTGAAGGAACTATGCTATAAGGGTGTGTTGAGGGGACTGGAGAACAAAAAGGGAGTAGGAGAGGTTTTGCAGAGGTAAGGGAGTGTTTCTTGAATACATGTGTTTCTCTCAATACCAGTAATAAGAAGTCTGCTAAGTTAAAGATTACATTGGTAAATTTTCTCAAACAATTTTTTTTTTTATTATGACAAATTCCAAAGAAGCCAAATCATCAGTTGTTGCTTCTCAGTTCTTTTTCAGAGTATAACTTACTGCTTCTTTCCCCCTGATCTCTTGGAGCCTTCTTCACCTTGTGTGATACTCTGATGTGATCCCAACTTAGCTTCTTAGAGCACTCATTTGGGCCTTGTCCTCTTCAGGTTTTCTTCTGAATTGTTTTTCTGCCAATCTCACAGAGATTTGACTTTCTGCTACCTGACAGTCCTTTCCCATCGCTTTGTCCACTAATTCTCTGTGTTATCTTAATATGTCTTTTCTGTTTATCTTTCTCAAGCTAGAAAGAAGTTTCAGAAAAATGGGATGAATTTGAAATAAAAATCTGTTAGAAAGGGGTGATCATTTAAATGTTAATGTAGCTAGTTTTACCCAGAAAAATGAAAATATAATACGAAATATTTTCATCCAAAATCCAGTTTGTGAGGTTTAGGGAAGTTCCAGGTAAAACTGCTTACAGGTAAGGAAGTTTTCCTTGGCATTTAAGTTTTCAAAGAAGAGTATGTTTAGTATTTCCCTATCTTGGGGCACTTACTGGGTTGAAGATTTAAATATCCCAAGCATCAGTAAGTTTCCTTGGAAAACCTAAGCCTTTACTCACTAGCCCAACCTGCCTTAGGTTTTCCTACATTTTTTTTCATGAGGCAGATGTCTGTTTTTACTGTCACTTAAACGGAGCTCAAAGTTAATTGATGCAGACTAATATCTATATCAAATAGACATTTGGATATAAGCTGTCAAAATGTTGAAGAAATCTGAAATTAAGTTCTCCAGGGTATAGAGGCCTCACTTGGAAGAGTTAACTCAAGTTTTTACTCTTTTCCAAGAGGAGAAGGATTTCAATTCGTAAAAGTCACCAAACCAGCCCTGTGTCTGGTGATATAGATGTGTGAAAGATGCTATAGAAACACAAAATGCAATTGTTTCTTTATAGCGAAGGTCATGCTCTCCAGTTCTGGAAGTGTTAATGTCCAGTCTTCCACAGGATATCAAAATACATGAAAGAACTGATGATAATTTTCCATTTTTTTTCTGAACAAGTGCTAATTGTCTTTTATTCTTTCTCTTTCTCTGTAAACAATAGCACTCAGTGGCAAAAATCAGCAGAAAATGGCAGAGGCTGAGAAATCTTTTCGTAAGGCTCAGCAGAAGTGGGAAGAAGAACACCAAAAATGTGCAAAGGAGAAGGACGATATCCGTGGAGTTTACCACCATGAAATTCTATTCCTCGTCAAAAAAAAAAGTGAAGCAGAAAGGGCTGCTCAGGTATGATGTGCTAATAGTTGAAAAGTTACATGAAATAGTAGCTGGAACTTTTTTGGTGCAAAGTATGGGATCTTTCTGATTAAGGGAAAAAAAATCCCCCAAATAAATAAGTACTGCAGAATAGTTCTGAAGAACACTAAGGTTACACTTACTGTATCATAGTATTTCTTGCTTTGCTGAAATGTGTTGTGGCTGTTTGCCATGGTAAACACCTAAACAAAGTTATTAGTGCTCAGTGGTAGTGTTAGGGAAAAACATAGGGTGCCCTCCAAAGGAAAATGTGATTCATTGCTAAGTGTCAGCCCCCAACCTGCTTTCCATAGTAAAAACATCCAATTTTTCCACTTTGCTTTTGCTTCCCTTCCCATCACTCTACTTATAGTTATCTACAGTGTTGCCTTAAGAGACCAAAGAGAAAAAGACTCCAGGACAATTTAGTATAGGAGATAGGATAAAGAGAGCTGGTCCTTTAATGAATCCTTAGGCCTGGAGAAATATATCTCTTGTGCCCCCCAGACAGGGGTTCTATGATTTTATAATAAGGTCCATCGAATCCCAGGTTTATCCAGCTCTGGTTCTGCCCCATTCTGCCCCCTCACATGGCCCTTCAGGAATTGGGTTTGGGGTCTTTGGGACACCTTCTTCCTCATCTTCATCGTCTTCACAGCACATACACTCCTTGGAGTTCTTCCAAAGTTCTGGGCTTGAAGGTTGTTGTGTCTGTGTGATATCTTCTGGTCCAGGCCTTAGTGTGTTTTTCTACAATTCTACCTTGAAAAGAAGAATAAACACACTAATGGAATTTAGAGGGATTAATATGGAATGGGGTAGTAGGGTTGGGTATGTGTAAACACTGTGTTAAGGGTAAGGGATCTAATACAGCTACATTACAATCTAACATTCACTACACAAATACTTCTAGAATCTACAAAAGTTAAAAAACCAAAAAGCTCTGAGGCATCAACAGTAACAAAATCCCAGGAAATAAAATATACACACAGAAATGTTAAACTGGACTTGACTGCATTAGTTGTTGCTTAATTATTTTAAACTTGGCAGATAAATATCAGAATTATCTGGGCTTATAAATTACTACTTTGAATGTGTTCTAGTCTTTTGTGTTGTGTATTTAAGGCCTGATTTAAATCTCCTTTAGTTGTTCTGGGTTATGAAATAAAAGCTAGAGAAAGTAGATTTAATTGTGGTCTTGATATGTACAGAGAAACGGGATTATAAGCATGTATGAAAATCCTGGTTGGAAAAGCTGCACTTCATAAGCTGTAATTAAAGTTAACCTGTTAAAATGTCTGTATTTAAAGTTAACCAATTAAAATGTGTCCCTAAAACACCTTTCTCAAACTAGGAAATATTTAATATTTCACATACTGGAAAAGTAGTACTCTCTGCTTTCAGACGGGTTCGTGGTGGGCTCTGTCGGGTGTGCTTAGCTCACCCTCAGGTACGGGATTAAAGATGTTGGAGTTCGATAGTAAGGGCAATAGCATCACCTTGTGGCTAGGCAGAATATAATATTTCTTCACGGAAGCATTCAGTTTTTCCTTAAAATGCCTGGGAAATTTTGGGTTTACACATAGGTTTTTGTTGGCGTTGTGGGGTTTTTTTGTTTGTTTGGGGTTTTAATTGTTTGTTTGTGTTTTTTTTTTTTTTTTTTTTTTTTTTTTTTTTTTTTTTTTTTAAAAAAAAAAAAAAAGAAAAAAAGAGAGTTGTGTTTTTCATGAGCAGATGTGTGCAGGTGACTACTGGGAGAACCTTACACAGTCATACCATGTCTGAAAAGTCCAGGTTTAGTTTGCTAATGTTAATTATATTTCTAGCAGAAATGTTTTTCAGCCTTGGGTATTTTGATTCTTTTACAGCAAACTATGTATTACTCACTTCACTTTTCCCAGCTCATTCTTGTTAATTTCTAGAAGATAAGCATGAAGCAATAAATATTTCTATGTCTTTCCAGTTTGGAGAGAGGGGAAGTAGTTATATATTTATGTAAAAATGATTAAAATATTTTGCATGGTGGGAAGAAAACTGTTCACTGTTTTACTATACAGGCAAAGCTAGAGGACTGACTTAAACTTAGTCTGTATGGTATAGACATTTCATCACAGTGATGAAATGTCGCTATGTATAATTTCATCAAATGCACTTAACATCATTATCATTATCAAATGAACTTAACATCATTATCTGATGGTGAACAAAGAGCATGTCTGACATTGATTAAACAGTTCTAATGACATGTGCTAATGTCTTAGATTTAAACAAGCTGTCCTGATGCAGTTTCCACCTCTCTTTTGAAGTCTCTGCTACACTACCTTTCTTAGAAAAACTAAAACTGTCTCTTAATGCCTTACTATTATTTTTGTTTGTTTGGTTGGTTTGGTTTTCTTTTTTTTAGGACCTGAATGATGAACTGCAAAATATGTACAGGAAACTGAGGGATGTGGAGGCAGAACACGATGGCTGCAGTGACATGCTGAAGCGTCAGGCTTTTGAGCTGAAATTCAGAGCTGACCGACACCAGCAACTCATGAGAGAGCTTGAAGTAAGGCTTTGTCACCACCGCTATCAGTCTCAGCAAGCACTAGTACCTTGAACAACTTCATTTCTTGAGGGCTGGATGGTGGCATTTCTTCATAGGTAGATGCTATTGACACTATGAATTTGACTTGAGACTGGTGTTTGAACAGCAGATGTGAAAAGTATTTTCACCTATAAAGTGTGGAAGTAGTGTTATTGCAGGATTTGTGAATTTGTACTGTTGGGAGGGTTAAGCTGATAACACCTGTGGGACGAGGCAAAGTTTAAGCCTTTTGACAGGTCTTGCTGTGGAGTAGGTTTGGTAAGCTTTGTGCTGATTTTGATTTTCTCATAAGTGGGATTTCCATGGATGTCTGTTTTCAGTCTTTCCTTTTGAATGCATGTCTGAGATTATATAAAATTTAAATGTATTGCCAAGAGTTTTTATTTTAATGTCTGTTAATGTTTCTCTCACTTAAGTGCTTCTAATCAAGCTGTAGTCTCACATCCTTGCTACTGTGTTTTACTTTTCCAAAATCAATGACTTCACTTGTATTTATGTAACCTTAAATGTGCTCTTGTTAAACAACGTTTAATATTAACGTCTTTTTCTTAATTTCTGTGATGTCACTTGAAACCAAGAGTCATTTTGGGGTGAATTTTTCTTTTCAATTCAGTCATAAGTCAAAGTGAAAAGATTTTGTTGGGTAGAAAATGGTATACTTAAAACTGCATATGAATTTCCATTATAGCAGTTCTGTAATTACTGCTTTTGCTAAAAATATTTTTCCAAATGAAATTCTGTGCCCAGGCCTTTATCTGGACATGCGTATGTGGTGATTGCTTTTGTGTTCATTGTAACTTGAAAGAATTTTTTTCAGCTTGGAGAACTATTTGTCATGTAGACAAATTCTTGAACTTTTTATGGGCAATCCAAATTTCCAAGTACATTCTTAGCATAGTCATTATGCTTTTCTAGATGTTGTAAGAATGGATAAGAAAGATGTAACAGTTTACTTCAGAAAATCCCATTTTGCTTAAACTATGTACGCACCTACAGGTTTATGTATATCTGTATACTTTCCAAATATACTTTTAGGAAGCTTCAAAAAGAACTAGAAAACTGGAAGGAGACACTAAAGCAGCAAGAGAAACTCATTTAGAATTGAAGTACACTACACAGATCATGCAGGTAAACTTTTTATGAAATATTTTGTAGAAGTTTACAGGAAAACTGTTGTCGAAGTTGTAAAGATACAATCTTCCAAAAATGTTAAGACCACTTACTTGCTTCAGTGAAAACACTGAGTAGATTTTTTGCAACAAGTGTCAAAATTTTAATAACTAATAGGTGAAAGTAGAGAATAGAAAAATGTCTCCTTTCAGGGAACTTTAAAGTTACTAAAATAAGTAGAAAAAAAAAAATAAAAGGTCACATTTGTATGTCTGATAATTCTCAGCAGCATATATTTCAGTGAGGGGAAAGGAAGTGTTTCTGAATAGTTAAACACTATATTGTTGTTCAGATATCCTGCCCTGTGTCTTTTAAATGGGCACTTAGAGCAATTTGGAGATACAACCAACTTCTCTAGGACTGAGAGTTTAATACATACTGAAACTCAGTTCCAAATATAATTTTTCAGGGTACATTTCAGCATTAAAGCCATGATATCAGCAGTTACTAGTAAAGTTTGAGTATAAGAAAAAATATAGTATATATACCTGAATATTAACTTTTTGTATTCTTAAACTGTATCCCACAGGGTTTCACCCAGTAAAGCAATTAGGGTTTATTTAAAAAAAAAAATTGCTTGCTAATTTCATACTAACTAACAGGCATTTTGTGCTGGATTTTTTAAAAACTAATCAACAACAAAAAAAGGTAATCTCAGTTGATTTTTTTCCCCTTTTTTTCTGAGGAACAAAAATAAATATTGCAGTTCTTCAGTCAGTTATTTTCTTATTCTTATGGCCTTCTCTATGTACAGGCACTTAAATTTTTGAAATTATGATTAAACAAGTAGAAATAATTTAGTTTTCTTACTTTCCTCTCTACTTTTGCAACCTACAAAGGAACTGGGATGGTAACATTCTTTGAAGTTAGAGACTTATCTTTATAAGTGCATGGCTGGTAAGGTTTTTTTCCTTGTTTATATACATTAACAAGTTCCACGTGTGCTTTGTTCTGAGTGGAAATTTAGCCTTTATTGTTAATCCCACACTTTCATGGGTCTATTTTAAAAATAGAATTCCTCCAGAACACTTCAGTAATATTAATAACTGAAAACAGGAAAATCCAGACACTCCCAAAGGAGAACAAAAGGTGCTTTTGTTCAGGACATCTATTTGTCTGGCTTGAACTGTATGAATTAATACATGTGTATTAATGCATGTGTTCAATGCTTTTTGTGTGTATACTTTCATACAGAATATACATTCCTGTAAAGCAGAACAGAACAGAGAACAGCACTGAAGACCTTAGTTATTCCTAACTTGCTTTAAATTGTTTTCTTATCACTTGGTAGTTAAGAATTCAAGAACTCGAAGAAGCTTTGAATTCAGAAAAGGGCAACTCAGCAGAAGCTCTTTCAGTGTTACAAAATATGAAGAGAGATTTCAGAGAGCCAGCAAACGCACATGAGAGAGATCAAAATGTGTAAGTTTTCCTCTAAAGCTATTGTAAAACGGCAGTAGACAGCTTGAGTGTTGCTTACAGTTTACATTCCCTATTATTTCATTCAGTAGAAAACAACACAATCTAATGCAATTTCCCAAATCAAGGCAAAGATTCAGAACCTGGCAATCCATTAATAACAGGTCTGTACCAGTAACTGTAGGTATTGAATGGATAGAGATAATAACTGATCCATTACAGGTTACTTACCAAAGGAAAAATGCTGAAAATAATTATGATGGGGTCCAGTGGTGTTTGGGAGGAGTGTAGGAAAACATATCTGTAAGGTTTAGAAGAGATAGGTTTTCTGTATCCACTTGTATTATTCTGAAAACATTGTTTTCCACTTCACTGAGCTACATGAATATCTAAGGATCCTGTCAAGAAGTTGTGTATCATTTATAGTGGGTAATATACTTCTCAGCTTTTGAATAAGTGTAGAAATCTTTAATTGGTAAAAGAAAAAAAAAATTAGAAAAGGGGATCAAGTGTGAGAAAGCAGATGAAATTACTTGGGATACCTTTCCTGCTCAGCATAATCTGCTGTGTCTGTGGTAAGAGACGATTTTTGGAACTTGGGTATATATAGGATGCACAGTACTGAGTCTTCTTCATTGGCTGAATCGATTATATATTGGGGGGAGAAAACATCATAAAGAAGAATGGTATTAGAAGGCAGAGAACTGAGTAGGTTCTCTGAGTAGGTTTGAAATAGATGATGGTAGTTGGTGAAATTTAGGGAAAGAGGAAGTTTAAGAAGATTAAAAGTGAGTGGTGCACAGTGGGGATATGGAAAGAGACTCAGGGTAGTAGAAAGTGTTAGAAAACACAGACTTGGCCTCTCTTTCAGTCTAGGATTATATGGGTCAGTATACATAGTTATTTATGTTGACTTACCCATACAAAGAGTAGAGGAGAACTGAAGAAACTGGTTTTCCTACAGAGGGAAGTTTGTGGCCTGAGTAATTCCAGATTCATGTTTATGTAGATGTTTTTAGTAAGATAGTTCAAACATGAGCTATGTCATAAGCACCTTAGAGCTCTTTATTAAAATAAGGCCAGAAGAATTTTGCATATGAAATTGTGCATTTAGGTAAACATTTAGAGTCACATAAAAAAAATAAAGATTTTTTCCCCTCTCAAAGGAAAGGAAATAGTTTTTATGATAAAAATTTGTGAAAATGTTTAAAATACACTGTGGTAGGAATCTAAGGTGGTGCTTCAGGAAGACTGGGATCTTCACAGCAGGGAAACTGAAACAGTGTATTTCAAGATTCCCTATGGTAATAAAATAAGATCAGTTAGTTAAACTGTAATCTCACTCTGTCCAGTTGTTTTTCCTTTGAGTAAGACTTCCATGGCAGCAACATAGGCAACTCTAAACTAATACCACGTTATTTGGTTTTTCATTGAACTGGACAAGACCTGTACCATTGATTTGACGTTTTATTAGGTTTTTGTTGTTTTGTTTTTAAAAAGCGCCTTTCTGTTCAAAACAACCTGGTTTGGGGGAATGATTGTTGGATCAGGAGTTTTGCATAACAATCTACTCTGCACTTTATGAACTTTTAAAAAATGTTAATTGGATATGAAAATAATTTTTTTCTAATATCCAAACACTATTTATCATTAATTGCAATAATCTGTTGCTTTAGGCAATTAATCCTGGGAACTTCTGCCAACTGAGTTTTTTAAAGCAAATTATCTTCTCTGATTTCAGAGAATGCAAACCCTACCATGAAAGTTAGCACAGTTAAGTTTTGGTGGTTTTATTAACAGAGCTCGAGGAAACAGAAACAGCTTATCCTTATAGTTTTATTAGTCTGGACACCAAAATTTCCAGAGCGCAACAAAGATAGCTAGTGAAGATCAAGCTTTTTCGGAGATGGACATCAATATACTCAGTTTCCTTGAGGGAATTATGTGGGGTACTGCCTCTGTTTCCTGTGCTCTTTTTCATCTTTGAAACGTAGAAATATCGGTAACATTGGTGAATATCAGTGATTGTTTTCACTAGACACCTTCAGAAACAGTACAAGAGCCTGTGATCCATTTACCCATGAAGGCTGTGGTCCTTGTACTCCAGAGAGGGTCAAGATCTTGGCTTTTTTTTCTAAGCCATAGTTTGGCACCCTAATATATTTTCTCTTTTTCTAGAAGAGTCACCTGAGTTTGTCTTTAAGCCTTTGTCTAAAGAACCTCCAAGAATTCTTTGTTCCGTAAAGATTGTTTCTTGACATTCACAGGACTGAAGTGAACTGGTCTATAGTTCCCTGGTTTCTCCTTTTGCCCTTTTCCAAATACAGTTGTGACATTTGCCTTTCCCAATTTGCCAGGGATCTGCCCCAGTTTTTGTGACCTTTCACAATGATAATGGGAAACCTTGCTGTGCTGTGGTCCAGGTTTGTCAGAGCCTTTGAGTGTAGGTGAGCTGGCCTCTTCAATTTCTATGGGTTGAGTCCTTAGAAGTTATCCCAGACTCAATGCTCACCTATTCCTAGCAATTTTTCTCCTTTCTGAGCCCTTTTTCCTGATCATAGATGCTAGAGACCTTGTCAGAGAAGACTGAGACAAAAAAGACATGAAATTTGGTGACCTTCTTTCTACCTGCTGTTGATAAATTGGTTGCTTTGTGTAGAAGCCAGTCCATGTTTTCTATTTATTATATGTAATTTAGAGGCTGTATCCAAATACTCAGTTGAATTAATAACTGCAAATCTATCACAAGGCTTGGTAAGTGAGAAGAACAAAACCACTTCTTGAAAAGTCTTTTTTAGAGGGAATATATGTTTCTTCACTTAGTTAAAAAAGGCAAGCAACTTCAGGAACCATAAGATGTGCTAATGTGATGTGCCATATCCACTGATTATTTTTTAGAAGTATTTTTTTATTTTTATTTTATTTTATATATTATTTTTTTATTATTATTTTTTTAAAGTACACAGGACAAAAGTAATTTTGATAAAAATGTTCTAATGTGGAACCTTTCCAGATTACAAAGGGAACATTTCTCCTCAAGCAAGCAACTGAAAGAGATGACTGAGAAAAAGAAGGAAACCAGAGAAATCTCTGGAAAACTAGAACTTACCAAAAGCAGCTCTGGAATGTTAATGGAGGAAGGTCAAATGGTAAGACAAAAAGCCTGTTCCACTCACTGTTTGGGCTTTTTTATACTGTGAGAATAATCTACATTTGCTATGCTGTTTTTTTTTTTTTTTTTTGAAAACCTGAGTAAATATAGCTAATACCTTGGAGAAGCTAAGATGCATTTTAAGTGATATGCCATGTATTTAGCTGAAGAGTTATTCGCAGAAAACAGTTATTTTAAAAGTATGGATATGAGTAAATTGTAGTAAATCAAGAAAGCATTTCGTAGATATGGATTACGATTTCTTGTGAAGAATATTCTATCTTTCTACCCAAACTTTTTTGTCAAGTTTTATTACCTACCATTGTAGATTTGTTTATTTCTATTTCATTTAACTTTTTTGTTTTTCCCTTTCCCTTATTTTGGTGTGGATTTGGCATGTTGAATGTACTTTACTGGATTATTTTCTGATATCTTTCTCCTCTTATATGACCAGTTAGGACCTTCCCACTGTCTCTACCCAACTCAACTTTGAAAACCAGTTTTGCTATCCTGTTGAAGCCACTCAATTGAGGCAGTCTTTGAGGCAGTCTTTGAAAAACAAAAGGTTAACTCAAACACAAAAGTGTGGAAGTAGTTCCAAAACCCTAGCATTAGGAAACCACAGAAGTAATAAATTGTCTGAGGAATAGAACATTTTGACAAGATAGAACATTTAAAGCATAAAACAAAAAGATAACAACATCAGCAAATCTTAGAACGGGCCAAAAGTCAACCTGACCCTACTACAGTTGCCAACTATCCAAATTAGGGAAAGATCTGAGGAAAGTTCAAAAGTATACAATGAGGAAGATCTGTGAACGACCACTGCCCATGATGAAGGCTACAGGAACTCCCACCTCTAAACCTCCCAAAATTGAAGACTCCGCCTATATATGGATATTACAAGTAGATGTTGCAATTTAATGAATATGCATGTTTTATGATGTAACGTTATGCTCAGAACTGTATAAAAAAGCTGTGCTGGTTGTACACGACAGAGTTCTTTGTCCAGGACAACCTGGGAACTCTCCAACGCGTTGCATTAAAATACCTCCTGCTTTAAAGAAACAAATTTTATCTCTAAAGCAGTCTCTCTGTGCTTTTTGGGGGCAAAAATTCGGCTTCACTGTTGCATAGCAGCAGGAGCAAAGGAAAGGTCTCAGCATATCTAGAAAAATCTTCTCTCCTTTTGTTGTGTGGTAGCATTTGCAGTATTTCTATACTTAGCAATGTAAACTTTGTTTTGGTACTGGCTTGCAAATTTCTCCTTCCTCTCTCTCTTGGAGTTCTGGGTGTGGAAGTGTGCTGGTTTAAAGGCAAATTGTCATAAGGAGTGAACCCAACTCAAAGGGATTATGAGTCAGAATTACAATTTAATAAAAATAATACAATAAGTACAATTATACAGATGAATAATTGGTGTTAACCACAAAAACTCAGATGTATAATCCAGCACCCTGGGGCATGAACAGAATGGTGTTCGCTGGCCCCCATCCTGAGCCCCACGTGGGCCCCCTGAGTCCCAGCATAAAAGGAAAGGAAGAACCTGTTGGTGTGAGTGATGGTCTCAGTCCAATCAAGAGCGGTGGTTGCAGTCTGGTCGAGGTTCTGGTCCTCGTCTGGATCCCATGAGTGGTACCAGAAGTCCCAAGACCCCAAGGTTATATACCCTCAGGTTCAGGCAGGAATGACCAGCACCTCCCCTAGGGCGGGGAGTTCCACAAGGGGTAATTCCACACTTGAGTTGTAGGTGTGAGGACAGGAACATCCTCCTTTCTCACAGGCCTCTTAACACCCAGCTTATAGCCTGAGGGGTCAGGTGTGCTCTGGGCAGCTGCTGCAAATGGCCTATTGTTAACAGTTTGTGGAAAATGACATAGAGAGTGTAGAATACACAGTTTGGGTTACTATTTATTTTAGTAAATATGTATTTACAAAAAGTATGAAGGCTGGAATTTCTGCTGCATGCTATTGTTGATGTTTATGTATAACTTGCACCAATTTATTATAATACTTACTAAAATCAGTGTAAATGAATGGGACATGGCTGATGGGATTCAACCGATGAATCCATAAGCCTATTTTGGTGAGTTATTTAGTCATATGTAATCAAAGAAAAAGCATTTTTTAAAAGACTTGAGAGTGACAGTGTGTTGTGCTGCCAGGCCAATCAGACAATTTTCTACTTGTGGGTGTCGGAAGTGGGTACAGTTTGAATGTACCTGTAAGTATTAACATGGATGAATTAACTGCATCTACTGATAGCATGGAGGTTTTTGTCTGTACCAGGTCATGGCTGTGACTCCTGCAGGACTGGGCTTTGTTTAAATACTTTCTTTATATACTAATTTTTTACAAAATTTGTCTAATTAGACAGTTTTCTTACTCTGGCTTCAATATGTATGACTGCAAACATTAACAAGGAAACATTAGCAAGGAAACATTAACAAGGAACTGAGGAATTTTGTAAAGGTTTGAGAATGAGCTTTGTGGGCTTTGTTTTCAGTTGCATGCAGCTCCTATTGGAGCTCCTAATGGATCTCTTTTGTTTCTAACATTGCTCAGATTCAACGATTAATTTTTTCTGTTTGTTTCAGGAGGAAATGCATGTCCTCCGTAGCTTATACCAGCATCTGGCAGAAAGTTATGTGCTTACAAAGCAACCAGAAGTTCCCATAGACAGTTTGTCTTGGACAGAGCTTTGTGTCCTCTTGTATGAAAATATTGATACCCTGGTCTTAGACTTCAGGAGGGCTAAAGACAAGGTAAGTGTCCTTAGGCATCAGCTACCTCTGTTAAATTCAGTAACATTTGTCCACATCACAGTCTCATTAAAAAAGAGTCTCATCTTCTTTCAAAAAGCATTTGGACATTAATAATTGAATTTCATAAATTAAGGCTTTTCTGCAGCTCAGTTTGATGACTGAAGTCTGTATGAAGTCTCTAAGCTCCACTTTTTGTGCAGGACACTCTGATAGCTCTATCCAGTATTAGCCACGGGGACATAATTTAGAAAAAATTAAATTAATCTTACTGATGAAAAAACAATTCGAGGAACTTAGTTATTTACAGTCTTAAAGCAAGTCTTTATTTTTCCATAATTCAGAAGCAAAATACACTTACCCCAGGATTACTGTATTTAAATAATGTGTTTATGATTCAGACATACTATTTGAAAGAATGCCAGTATGGGGTTTTTTTTGTTTAATTGTAAATTCTGGGTTATTACATCTGTGTTCAGAAACATGGTAGGAAATACCTATTTTTATAAAACATGCCAATATTTGTTTAAGGGAGATGCTGTAGTTCTCTTAAGTGATTTTAGTGAAAATGAGCTTATGTGGCCTTTCCCTCCAGAAATCCCTGCATTTTTAGGACTTACTTTAAGTCAACTGGCTCTATATGCCACTCTATTTTTGGATTTCAGTGTGTGTTCTGGCTCCATCCATCAGCCCAGTCCTGCAGTCTAGTAGAATGATTCCAGGACTTAGCACCCAGATATTTAGTTCCATAAGCATAGGAAGGGAAAAGCTTTTTTAGATATTTCTCATCCTCTGGAATTATGACCACTTCTCTGGCCTGAGCATAGGACAGAGCTGTGATTACACTGAATTGCTTTAAATCTGCCCGTCGTTTAATAGATACCCCAACAGTCAGTGAAAATTACTAAGGAGGGGTAGTATAAAATCTGGATTATGCAGATTTGACGTATACTTCTATTTCCCTTTTGAAGTAGAGGAATAAAGGCAAGGGAGTTAATATCATTTGGTAGTGTTTGTTTAAATCATCTTTTCTGTGAGCTGCCTTTTGCTGACAATGCCGTCCTCGTCCCCCACACAGAAGTAGCTCTGCCACGTTTAACATCGTGCTTTGCAGAGGCTGCTGAGCTTTTTGGGCGGGAAGTCAGATTGAAGAAGGCAGAAGTTTTCTATCAGCCTGCACCTCAGGAAGTCTTTTATCATCCCTGTATCACCACTGGTGAATCAGAGCTCAAATCAGTCCAGCAGTTTAACTGTTTGGAAGCATCATCTCCTTGGATGGTAAAATTGACAAAGAGATAGACAACAGGTTAGCAAAGGCATATAGAGCTTTCGGTAAACTCCACAGAAGAGTTTGGTGTAGTAAGCACCTGAAGAAAAGTACAAAGATCAGCATTTGCAGAGCCATTGTTTTGTCTACCCTTTTACATGGGTCTGAATCGTGGGTCATTTACCGCCATCACTTGCAACTCTTAGAACGCTTCCATCAGCACTGCCTCCGTACAATTCTAAACATCCAATGGGACAGATTATGTGACCAGCACGTCTGTCCTTGAACAGGCAGCAGTCACGAGCATTGAGGCCATGCTGCTGAGAACACAGCTGCGCTGGGCAGGGCACGTCTCCAGGATGCAGGACCATCGCCTCCCTAAGATCGTGCTTTATGGGGAACTTGCCACTGGCTGCCGCAAGAGAGGAGGCCCGAAGAGGAGATACAAGGACTGCCTGAAACAATCCCTCAGCCTTGGTCATATTGATCACCACCATTGGTCTACTCTGGCCTCCAGTTGGGAGACATGAAGACACACTATTTATAACTCTGCTGCTTCTTTTGAGAACACGTGTAGAATCATTCTCGAGGAGAAAAGACAACGCAGAAGGAACCATGTCTTGCCAATATCGCCTAGGGAGACTTTTGGCTGTGCCCTCTGTGACCAGACTTGTCTATCTCACATTGGCCTTTTTAGCCGTCAGTGCGCTTGTAGCAAGTGTGGGTAGAGCCCTTCTCAAATCTTCGTTCGCTGAGCCTAGCCATGATGATGGAGTGATTGTAGGGCTTGTGTATTATTGTTTCTTGCTTTTTAATTAAGTATTGATATTGAGAGTGATTATGAGGTCTTTGAAGATCTTCTCTTGTACTTAGCAGCTTTTCTGGGAGTTTTGGGCTGTGTTATTACCTCTGGCTGTATCTGCTTTCTTGAGAACAAAATCTTTCTCTCGCAGTTCTGTGTTATCTATCTGGAAAGTATCTTGCTGATATTTTCTAGTAACAAAGTGCGGGTGTGTGCATTTAGAGACCACTGTTAGCTTGATTTATTCCTCCATTTAGTTTGCATGGGAGCGGCAGTGCTAAACAGAATGAATTCCTTCATATTTGTTGAAACACTGTAAATTAATGAGCTACTTGTGAAGAAAAACATTCTCTATACTGGAATTTCCTGACATTGTTTTAATACTTAATTATAATCTGGAATGTCTTTGCTTTCCAAGAAAACAAAACAAAAATTAAGGACTGTTTTTTAGTTATTATTTGCAATCATCACAAACCTCTAAAGGACTTGTATGCTCAGACTATTAATTCAACAGTACAGAATTTCATGCACTTAAAAAAAAAAAAATTACAGGAAGCATCCAGTTCAGGTTTCCAACAAAGAAGGTAAAAAATGTCTGCAAGGTGGTATAAGCATGGGAAAACTGAAACTAAATGAAATTCTTTATTTTAAGGTACGTTTCAGTTTCATTGTTTCAACTAATTAATCTATTGTGAAAGGATTTTACTTACTTTTAATAAATATACTGAAGAATTTAGAATTTAGACTGGAATAGTCTGTGCTTAACTTAATATGTACAGTTAAAGTAGAAAGGTGCTTAGAGAGGTAAAATAATTTCTTCTTTTTAAATGCTTGTCACATAGATATCTCACCTGGAACATGTTTGCAAGGAGAAAACTGATACTATGAGGGATCTTCAGCTGAGCCAAGAAGATGCTTTTCGAAATATGACTGAACAGTTGAAAGCACAGGAACACTGTTGGCAGAAAGAAAAAAGGCATCATGAACTGCAATACTCAAGTGCCCTTGCTGAAGCTCATGCAAGAGCAAAGGTATGGGCTGTGAACTTCTTTTTTTTTTTTCTTGTGAATACTTAATGGATTATTTCAATAGTTTAAGCCCCTTATCAAGTCAAGGTTGCTTGGGAATTTTAGTTTATCTTTGAAGTAAAAAGAAAAAAACAAAAAAAAAAACCTTGTGCTACTATTAATGTCACTTACAATAAGAAATAAATGACTTTTTAAAAACATTCTGAAAGGAAAATGGTCTACAGCCCTAATTCAGAAGCCTGATTTGGTTGACAGTTGCCAGTGATTTTTTTTTTTTTTTTTGAGGATGCTAAAGCTATGAGATTGAATTTGTTAATTTCAAGAATTACATAGGCTAGCAGTGACTTTTTCAGTGTCATGCTTTGTAAAGACTGTAGAGTAACTGTAATGTGATTCCTGGGGGTAAATGTAAGTTTGTACATCCTGATGCTAAGAACCAATTAGCAGCTGCAACGGTTTCGACAGTGTCAAAGGACTCTGTTTTACTGATACTACAGTGAGCAGTGGTTCAAAAGAATACCAGTGTCATCACTGATTGTTAGACAAGCTATTTGCATTCTGAAATATTTCCTGTTATTCTATATCCACTATTCAGAGTCTTTACAGTCACATTCTTTACACTTGTTTCAATTAAAAATTTTGTGGAATAGAGGATATAGATATGCCTTGTTATTTGTGACTTACTACAACTTTACTTCATCAAAAGAATGCTGTATTTGAAATAGATTTGGATGCTGAAAATCTTTGCATGCTGAAAAATGTATTTATGTGTGGAGGTCAATAAAACTAAGTTGATACCAGTGGAGGCAAGAAACTGGAATGGTTTATAACACTTACAAGTTCATATTTAAAGGTTTTAGGGTCTACATATTCAACAGGGCATTGAAACTATTACAATTTATTACAAACAGGGCATTTCAGGGGATGACATAAGGGAAAAGCAAAGTTAACAAATTTGGCACCTTAGCAATTACCTCATGGGGAAAAACCTACTTTATCTTAGGGGATTTTACAGGGGGGAACAGGTATTCAGCTCTACAGGATGCAGGGATTCAGGGAACACAAAGGGAGAGATAAAGTACAAATAGTCTTCTGCACAGTTTGATGAAATCAAGGTATGGACTTTCTGGGCCGGAGCAGGGCAATCAACACTGATGACATCTCATTTGTTTCTCAAACAGAGGTTTTTTCCCCAACTCTCATAGCCCACGGCTTTCTGCAAAGTCCACTCAAATCCCTCTCTGCAGATTTCATATTTAGGGATACAACATTTTTGGAGTATTTAGTCTGTCTAATTTCATGTTCCAGAGTCTTCCTTATTCTTCTCCTGTCGCTCACACTACCTTTCTTTCTGCTTTGTAGAGCAGTGTTCTTTCTGAAATTGGAGCATGTAATTTCCTATTGTTAAGTCAACTCATAAAACTGTATTGTGGGCAACCATGTGCTGTTGGACCTGCTCTAAGCTATCACATTGCTAGTGGATTGTTGTCAGAAATCAGTAGTCCATTTGTAGTTGAAGACTGGAAATTTTCCTTGCACTATTGATCTGGGTTCATATATCTGATTCTGTAACTGTTTTCTAGAAGAGATACTTCAATCATCATTACTAATAATTTTTCTTACTTTAAAGTGTTATTTGAATGTGAAAATATTATTTTCTTTTAGCTTTAGGTGAAAATGACACAGTTAACATTTTTTCTGGTTTTGTTTGTTTTGGTTTTTTTCTTCCCCTGTTATCCCAGGAATACCAAGAAGCAGCACAGCGAATCAGGGAAAGAATGTATGCACTTGAAAAAAACCAGGAGAAACTGGCCCATGAAAATGTTTCTCTGAGAAATTCATTAACAACTATTCAGAGGGAGCGTTCATCTCTCTTGGCAGCCTGTGCACTGTTGTCTGGTGCCCTGTGTCCCCTCTACAGCCAACTGTGTGCTCTGACTTCCCAAAAAGACCTTCTCCAGAACCAGGTCAACTCCTACGAATTACTGAACCAGAGGATTAGGACTATAGTTCATAGTTTCCGCGCTGAAGAGGAAAACAATCGAGATGAAGCCAGAGGAAGACAAAGGAGAGCCAAAGGCCTGGTTTATGTATTCCGAAGAGCTGTGATTGTAGTTTTGGCAGCCAACAGATTCAGAGCTGCAGCTCAGTGTTCTACTTCCCTCTTCACCTGGACAAATGGCTTACAAGGAGGCAATGGGATTCAAGTTTGTGTGGGAGAATCCGAAGGCAGACGTAATGTGTCACATAATATAATTGTTTTCTTCTTTTGATAAGTGTTCTGTTAAATTACATGGCTAGCAAATAAGAAAGAGCAATATTATTATTACTGGAGTGTAAAGATGTATTTAATGGCTCTTTGACCAATATAACTTCTGGATTTATGATTTTTAGATTTCTTGACAGATGTAATTTCCCCTAGAAGTAAATACCTAGTCTGTTGAGCATTGCAAGTAAAGGTGGAACTATACACATGAACTTACACTTTTTGATATCCTCGATATTTGAGCTATGGATTTCAAAATTAGGTGCTACTACATCTTCACTGTGGTAAATATCTTGTAATGCTCCTAAGTCATTAACCATCAACATGTTTTTTTGAAAGGTATTTCCTCTTCTTATAATAATAATTTCTAAATATTTTTTCCTACTAAAAAAAATATACAAAAAGTTGCTTTCTGATGCAGGTATAATATTAGTGTGAGATATCTAAATTTTCTTTGGAGATTATGTAGTCTACTTGTCCCTTTCTTTTACCAGACCAGATTATGCTTCCCCTCACAAGGGTAAGTGGTATCAAAAATGACTGGCAAACTAGAGATTCATCTACTTTTCTGTTTTAGTAGTTTTGAAAGCATGCTTAATACAGTCTAAATTTGGTCAGTTTCTGAAAGAGCTGGATATAGTAGTGAGCCATATCTAAGTGATCCAGTTATACTGATAGTTGCAATTCTGTTTCGCAGATTATAGAGATGGAGCTGACTGCCTTGAAGCACTTGACTGGGTAACTAGCTCTAACCTCCATTCTGCAATAATCAGTTCCTTCTCTGAATTGCAGGATGTTCTTAGCAAACCAGGTATTTTTAAAAGCATATTCTTGTAATAGAAATATTAAAAAAAAAAAACCCAAACAAAAAAAACCAAACCGAAACAAAAAAACCCCAAACACACACACACACACACACACACACACGAAAAAAGACCAAAACCAAAAACAACAACAACAACAACAAAAACAAACCAAAAAACCAAACCACAACAAAACCACAAAACAACCCCCGGGGGATTACATAATTTCCAGCTTCAGGATTTTAGATAAAGTATTCTGGATTATATAACTGAAGAGCTGTATTGCTAGAATAGATTAACTTTATTTCATTGGTGGTATTTTGTTCAGTATACAGAGTCACGAAGGCAGAATGTTGGAGAGTGCTTCTAGAGTTTATTTGCAGTGAGAACTGATATAAGCTCCCTTGGTTCATCTGCACTGTTGCCATCCCTGGTTCTTTGTTAATTTGCAGTTTTAAAGCCCCAACATTTCTGCCACAGAGTTAAGGATATTGAAGGAGGGATAATGTATGTGAATAAAGGGAAGTAGCAGGACAGATAAGGTGACACATTTCCCAGAGGGCTAAAGAGTAATCTGGTACCAGAGACTGCCACTGAATCTAGTGTGTTTTGATTCAGTTGCAGATATTTTCTTCTTTGATCATGCTACTTTCAGCAATTTGAATTTATGTCCTTAGAAAGCAAAATTTGAACTGTTTCAGATTCAGCATTCTGTGTTTCAGAGTATTTACAGGGTTCACACTGTGTATAATTGAAAAGGAATCACATATTACAACCTAACTGATGTTTATTTTTTGTTGTTGTTTCTTAAAGATCCAAGCTCTTGGCTTTCTGGAAACTCGCTTATAAATGCAGTCAGGAACTGCTTCTCAAAACTTATGGACAAGCTGAGCTTAATGCTGGGGATGGTTCCACTAAACTCTCCAAGGTGCATCACTTACCTGGAGAAGGACTCCTTGATACAGAGGCTGGCTTGTGGACTTCTCAGAATAAATACCCAGGCTCTGGAAGCTGGATTACATGACAGACTGCCCAGTATGGTAAGCCTATTTATAGTGCTACTTCATGGAAGCAGAAGGGTCACAGCGTAAGTGTTACAGTGAGTCTCTCTTGATAGTACCATTAATTGTGTTTCAGATTGTTTGAATCCATTGCAATGAAGCCAACAATATGGACAATCAGAAGTTGATTTGTAACACTCAAAAGTGTTAGGGCATGAATAGATCTTTTACTTGAAAGGATTTTTAGAAGAGGTTTAGTGCATGCAAATAAAAGATTTTTTTCAAGTTCCACTAGAATTTTATTTGCTTATAAGAACAAACTTGCTTTTGGTTTTAACTGTCAAGATTCTTTTTTTAAAAATTATTTCCTATTTTCTCATGTTTACCATGAGAAGGTAACCTTCTTCCCTTTAACCAAAATGGAAGGATAAAGTCTCTCATATTCTTTTCTTATGGGCCCTATGTGAACACAGTACTTCCTTGTAAACAGGATTTTCAGTAACCCTCAGTTGGTGAAACAGGTTCACATGTTTGCACTTGTGTCTTCCAGAGGCAGAAGACAAAAACACTTTGTGTTTATTTTCTTGAGTGTAAGCTGTGATTTATTTTATTGCTGAAATAGCATATTTTACAGCACATCAATTTGTTTCTGTTGCCAACAGAGAAACATAGCATCCTTGCACCAGGTGCTGTTTGAATACACACGAAGACTTCATATGGCAGAGGCAGAGTGCCGCTCACTGGGCCTGCAACTTGCAGAATTCCAGTGGACTTTCAATGATATGAAAAAGGATGCTGAAAAAGCCAGGAACCTACAAGATCAATTAAATACATTACAGCATGTAAGCGTATTTGATGTCAAGATTATCTTAATCATCAGAGAACTTCCCTTTCACACATTTTTTTCCTTTGCCTTCCTTTGAAAAACAAGTATAAAATCTAATCCTGACAGAATTTTCCAGAAACTTACCTTGTAAGTGTCACTAAACTAGAAGTCAGATGTATTTAGACATATCTCCTTTCCACTGGAGTTTCTTTTTGATTTGTAGAAGGAGATATTCTGTGCAAATTACGTGTTTGGTCTTCAGCAACCCAGGTTTTCTTCCATTTGTTGAAAATGTTGATGTGATTTATATAACCTAAAAGAATTTATAGATTTCACTTATACAGAGTAAAGTCAGTTGGAATGAGGGTCCTCAATAAGTGCGTTTATGAGACGTTCATAAAGCATAAATACAGCCATTTAAACTCTGCATGGATATTGCTGACTGTTATAATAGACATTTAACTGTGTCTTTGACCATGTTATACCCTAAGATAGTTCACAAAAATTTTAGTGGGGCTATTTCCTTGAGGGATAAGTTTATGGCAGGGGAAAAAAACCCCTCTTCTACCTTCTCAGTGCACATATGCACACCAAATTCCCCTGACTCTTAGTTGTCATTAGTCACTTTACTTAAATGGGTTCACTAACCTGCAAAGACCACTGTCTGACAGGAATGAGAAGAGACAACCAGAAAGGTTATTTAACTACTCGAAGCCACCAGATAGTGAGTAATGGATGAAGTACTTGCAGGACTGATGCCATTTGATGAGCTGTTGCTTTGATTCCTGTCATACATACAGAACTGTGCCTTCAGTCCTTCTTGGAAGGGAGGAAACCTGTCTTGCTTTAGCATGCTGGAGGTTCCCTAAGCACCTTTCCTCCTATGCTTCTTTTCTAGAGGCCAAATTCAGAACTGAGCTCACATTTGAGCCTTCTGAGAAAGTGAATGAGTATGGTTCCTTAGTCATGGTCTACAGGGGCACAGTGTAACTGAAACAGTTGTGTCCCTGAATAAGCAGTGTTATCCACGGCTGTGCCCTGTGGTAGATTTTTCAGTGAGTCCCAACCTAAACACTTCCAAGCAGAGAATGTTTACTAGATGATGTTGCACCCATTCTCCTTCCTGTTCCTAGCTAAGAAAATGAATTTTTTTTTCTCACATGAAGAAGGTTATATGTGATCATCGTCAGTTTTGTTCTTAATGAGTTTTATTACTGTGTAATTCTGGGATAGTTAGGTGAAATTGTCTCAGATTGTCAATTCAAATTTAGATTGTCATTCAAATGCAGATGATTTTACTTAAAGAACTATTCCTTTTTTCTGGAACAGAAAAAGTCCAAGGAAGTGTTCACAGGGGTTAACAAGATATGCACTAAAATGTTGGACATTGATCTGTATATATTTCCTTCTAAATATTGATGTCTTGCAAGCTAGAGTGCTATTTTGGATAGAATAATGAATGCCTAGTTTTTACAGTACCCTGCATGTTCTTTAGAAAAAATACAGTTAATAAACTAGTTTGTGCTTTTATTGTTCAGTAACCTGTCTTCATGTTAAAAAAACCTCACTATTAATCTTTCGTATGTATTTCTTTTAGGATTTGATAAGTTTGCAAGTGGAACTCAGAAATTCGGGCACTTAAACCAGTGAATATAGTTACACAACCAAATACAATTTATTTCTCTTTTCAGAGAATGATCACCCAAGACAATATACATAAAGAATTAAATAATGCTTTACAGCGTGAGCACGAGGCAAGAATGCTCTTGTTTGAACAGGAGCAACAGATAACTCTGTTAAATGATAGACTACAAAAGCTCTCCAGAGAAACAGCAGATAGAGGCCGAGACCTAAATCTATCCGTAAGGGTAAGATTATTCTTTTGAAATAGTCACCAGAAATTTACCTGTTGTTAACATTGCATGTCTTGTGCAAATAAAGTTACCGGAGAAAATGCGGACTTATTACTCAAGCAGTCAGAATTTTTTGGTATTCAGAAAAGATTTTAAACTTCTTTTTTGTTTTGTTTTGTTTTGTGTGTTTGTTTTTTTTTTTTTTGTTTGTTTGTTTGTTTTCCCCCCTTTGAGCTCTAGGTGTTGTTGTTTTTAAAACTGAAGAAAAAGACTCAATAAACTTTTTTTCTCTCTCACAGTTTGCCAAAACCCAGCTTTATATGTGCCTTTATTAATGACAGGCAGAAAGGGTCTCTGCGTGTGCCCTGGCATTCCAATTGACAGTGCCTTTTCTCTTAGCTAATTGGGTTTTGTGGCTCAGAATGCTGGTTTAGTTAGTTTGTTTGGGGGTAGGGTGTCTTTTTTAGTTTGTTTGAGGGCTTTTTTTTTTTTTTTTTTTTTTTTTTTTTTTTTTTTTTTTTTTTTTTTTTTTTTTTTTTTTTTTTTTTTTTTTTTTTTTTTTTTTTTTTTTTTTTTTTTTTTTTTTTTTTTTTTTTTTTTTTTTTTTTTTTTTTTTTTTTTTTTTTTTTTTTTTTTTTTTTTTTTTTTTTTTTTTTTTTTTTTTT